>NC_134833.1:24795971-25015873 GCF_004210375.1 Tachypleus tridentatus | reverse complement strand
AAAAAGCAATTGTCGAGGGATCTGTCTGCTACACAGAAAAGGCGATGCGACAAATATTTCGAGTTTCCTTACATAACGTTCGTTCGCTACGTTTTGTAAAATTACTTTGTCTAGAAATATAACCCAGCAGAGAGAGACTTCACTCGGAGACACCGACGATTGAACACCTTATTTATAAATCAAATATCTATTTTATATGTATGTACATTTGAAAATTAACTTTCCAATAACGACAAGAGTCTTTGCTATTGGAGTATAAAACAAAATAGGTGAGTAGAAACAACAAGAAAAAAAAAGAGTTACAAAACAGTAAAAGCAAAATTGTCAACATAGCAGTGCAAGCAAAACGCGAAGGAAACGTCTTCAGATAAGTAGGAACTCGGTACGTGGCACGCTTCCGACTCGCGAACGGTAGTAGCCGAGTGTGACAGGTGCTGTTCCTTTATTCATTCTGTTTCTATAACGTCAGAGAATTATTCCCAGTTTTGCAACGTACTTTCATTAATATCCATACACTTCTTTAGCGAGAGACAAAAGAGCGACTTCTGAGGCACTCCCACTAGACGGTAACCAGCGTTTAATACTATTTTGTTGTAGGGGGAGAAGGAGGCGAGCACACACGACTTCTCCCGATGGAAACCAAAATACACGTTAATAAACACAGGTAAATTAATGTGTATAGCCAAATGACGAATAAAAGAAGGTGAATATTAAATAATTCTAATCCCGATGCAAGCTCGTGTTAAAATCTAAATTCTGCACACACATCTGTAAGTGATGGGATGTGGGCCTGTGTAACGAGAGTAAAATACCAGATTTTCCGAAAGTAGGTCCGAAAGAAATATAAAGAAGACATAAACACCAACATGTGACTAAAAGACGTTTGAGAAAAGTTCTCAGAGGCTAAATTGATCAATTTAAGTGTTCCATGTGAATGACACACACGCCTGTGAGCGACAGTTTCCATACCCCCGAAATGACACTCGTGTAGTTCCGGGGATGTGTAACGCAAACCAGAGTTATCAGGCTCCACTTTCCAGCGTCCTCCAGTAAAAGTGAATTCCTAAAGCATCTCTTATATTTCACAACTAGGAAATTTTGGGCTGCGACAACGATTTTCTTTTAGAGTAACACTTAAAACACCAAATAAGAAAGAAAATTAAACTGTCATCGTTCATACCACGTTGAAAGCGCCGGTTCTCGTCCGATCACCGAAGCTAAGCAACGGCGGGCCCGGTTAGTACTTGGGAGGGTGACCACCTGGGAATACCGGGTGATGATGACTTTTTTTTTTTTTTTTCACGTTGAAATTTGTAGGTCTCGCAAAGAGCTGATCGATACCTCTCACTTTTTCACAATTTCTGATTTAAGAGATAAAAATCCTTCCCGAAAGAGAGAAAGAAATTGGTTGGCTCAATTGAAGTGCCTTAATACTAAGTGTTTATAATGGTAAACTGTTGGGAAAACATTTTGTTATAGGAACTAATCAACTTTTCCATCAACAAGTCAGTTGATAAAACACGCTTCGAAAACGAAGTTCAAACATTCATTTCCTGCGATCGTTCAAGAAAAGTAGCAGCTCTCTAAGCAGGTGGCGTGAGCCGCGTTCCATTTCACTTTAAACCAAACTCCTCCAATCAGACGTATATTGAGAGAAAAGAAATAAACTATCTTCGCGGGTCGATCTTCGGAATGCACAAAGGGTGCGAAGTCTACAAAACAGAAACTTCGTTAACGAGTAGATCCAGCCCACATCAATCTAAGGCAGTCTTATACAGATGGAATTTAAAACGTTTCCCTATTTCACAAAATTGTCTCGCTCGTGCACGTTTTGCCTGGGAAAAGCAATTGTCGAGGGATCTGTCTGCTACACAGAAAAGGCGATGCGACAAATATTTCGAGTTTCCTTACATAACGTTCGTTCGCTACGTTTTGTAAAATTACTTTGTCTAGAAATATAACCCAGCAGAGAGAGACTTCACTCGGAGACACCGACGATTGAACACCTTATTTATAAATCAAATATCTATTTTATATGTATGTACATTTGAAAATTAACTTTCCAATAACGACAAGAGTCTTTGCTATTGGAGTATAAAACAAAATAGGTGAGTAGAAACAACAAGAAAAAAAAAAGAGTTACAAAACAGTAAAAGCAAAATTGTCAACATAGCAGTGCAAGCAAAACGCGAAGGAAACGTCTTCAGATAAGTAGGAACTCGGTACGTGGCACGCTTCCGACTCGCGAACGGTAGTAGCCGAGTGTGACAGGTGCTGTTCCTTTATTCATTCTGTTTCTATAACGTCAGAGAATTATTCCCAGTTTTTGCAACGTACTTTCATTAATATCCATACACTTCTTTAGCGAGAGACAAAAGAGCGACTTCTGAGGCACTCCCACTAGACGGTAACCAGCGTTTAATACTATTTTGTTGTAGGGGGAGAAGGAGGCGAGCACACACGACTTCTCCCGATGGAAACCAAAATACACGTTAATAAACACAGGTAAATTAATGTGTATAGCCAAATGACGAATAAAAGAAGGTGAATATTAAATAATTCTAATCCCGATGCAAGCTCGTGTTAAAATCTAAATTCTGCACACACATCTGTAAGTGATGGGATGTGGGCCTGTGTAACGAGAGTAAAATACCAGATTTTCCGAAAGTAGGTCCGAAAGAAATATAAAGAAGACATAAACACCAACATGTGACTAAAAGACGTTTGAGAAAAGTTCTCAGAGGCTAAATTGATCAATTTAAGTGTTCCATGTGAATGACACACACGCCTGTGAGCGACAGTTTCCATACCCCCGAAATGACACTCGTGTAGTTCCGGGGATGTGTAACGCAAACCAGAGTTATCAGGCTCCACTTTCCAGCGTCCTCCAGTAAAAGTGAATTCCTAAAGCATCTCTTATATTTCACAACTAGGAAATTTTGGGCTGCGACAACGATTTTCTTTTAGAGTAACACTTAAAACACCAAATAAGAAAGAAAATTAAACTGTCATCGTTCATACCACGTTGAAAGCGCCGGTTCTCGTCCGATCACCGAAGCTAAGCAACGGCGGGCCCGGTTAGTACTTGGGAGGGTGACCACCTGGGAATACCGGGTGATGATGACTTTTTTTTTTTTTTTTTCACGTTGAAATTTGTAGGTCTCGCAAAGAGCTGATCGATACCTCTCACTTTTTTCACAATTTCTGATTTAAGAGATAAAAATCCTTCCCGAAAGAGAGAAAGAAATTGGTTGGCTCAATTGAAGTGCCTTAATACTAAGTGTTTATAATGGTAAACTGTTGGGAAAACATTTTGTTATAGGAACTAATCAACTTTTCCATCAACAAGTCAGTTGATAAAACACGCTTCGAAAACGAAGTTCAAACATTCATTTCCTGCGATCGTTCAAGAAAAGTAGCAGCTCTCTAAGCAGGTGGCGTGAGCCGCGTTCCATTTCACTTTAAACCAAACTCCTCCAATCAGACGTATATTGAGAGAAAAGAAATAAACTATCTTCGCGGGTCGATCTTCGGAATGCACAAAGGGTGCGAAGTCTACAAAACAGAAACTTCGTTAACGAGTAGATCCAGCCCACATCAATCTAAGGCAGTCTTATACAGATGGAATTTAAAACGTTTCCCTATTTCACAAAATTGTCTCGCTCGTGCACGTTTTGCCTGGGAAAAAGCAATTGTCGAGGGATCTGTCTGCTACACAGAAAAGGCGATGCGACAAATATTTCGAGTTTCCTTACATAACGTTCGTTCGCTACGTTTTGTAAAATTACTTTGTCTAGAAATATAACCCAGCAGAGAGAGACTTCACTCGGAGACACCGACGATTGAACACCTTATTTATAAATCAAATATCTATTTTATATGTATGTACATTTGAAAATTAACTTTCCAATAACGACAAGAGTCTTTGCTATTGGAGTATAAAACAAAATAGGTGAGTAGAAACAACAAGAAAAAAAAAGAGTTACAAAACAGTAAAAGCAAAATTGTCAACATAGCAGTGCAAGCAAAACGCGAAGGAAACGTCTTCAGATAAGTAGGAACTCGGTACGTGGCACGCTTCCGACTCGCGAACGGTAGTAGCCGAGTGTGACAGGTGCTGTTCCTTTATTCATTCTGTTTCTATAACGTCAGAGAATTATTCCCAGTTTTTGCAACGTACTTTCATTAATATCCATACACTTCTTTAGCGAGAGACAAAAGAGCGACTTCTGAGGCACTCCCACTAGACGGTAACCAGCGTTTAATACTATTTTGTTGTAGGGGGAGAAGGAGGCGAGCACACACGACTTCTCCCGATGGAAACCAAAATACACGTTAATAAACACAGGTAAATTAATGTGTATAGCCAAATGACGAATAAAAGAAGGTGAATATTAAATAATTCTAATCCCGATGCAAGCTCGTGTTAAAATCTAAATTCTGCACACACATCTGTAAGTGATGGGATGTGGGCCTGTGTAACGAGAGTAAAATACCAGATTTTCCGAAAGTAGGTCCGAAAGAAATATAAAGAAGACATAAACACCAACATGTGACTAAAAGACGTTTGAGAAAAGTTCTCAGAGGCTAAATTGATCAATTTAAGTGTTCCATGTGAATGACACACACGCCTGTGAGCGACAGTTTCCATACCCCCGAAATGACACTCGTGTAGTTCCGGGGATGTGTAACGCAAACCAGAGTTATCAGGCTCCACTTTCCAGCGTCCTCCAGTAAAAGTGAATTCCTAAAGCATCTCTTATATTTCACAACTAGGAAATTTTGGGCTGCGACAACGATTTTCTTTTAGAGTAACACTTAAAACACCAAATAAGAAAGAAAATTAAACTGTCATCGTTCATACCACGTTGAAAGCGCCGGTTCTCGTCCGATCACCGAAGCTAAGCAACGGCGGGCCCGGTTAGTACTTGGGAGGGTGACCACCTGGGAATACCGGGTGATGATGACTTTTTTTTTTTTTTTTTCACGTTGAAATTTGTAGGTCTCGCAAAGAGCTGATCGATACCTCTCACTTTTTTCACAATTTCTGATTTAAGAGATAAAAATCCTTCCCGAAAGAGAGAAAGAAATTGGTTGGCTCAATTGAAGTGCCTTAATACTAAGTGTTTATAATGGTAAACTGTTGGGAAAACATTTTTGTTATAGGAACTAATCAACTTTTCCATCAACAAGTCAGTTGATAAAACACGCTTCGAAAACGAAGTTCAAACATTCATTTCCTGCGATCGTTCAAGAAAAGTAGCAGCTCTCTAAGCAGGTGGCGTGAGCCGCGTTCCATTTCACTTTAAACCAAACTCCTCCAATCAGACGTATATTGAGAGAAAAGAAATAAACTATCTTCGCGGGTCGATCTTCGGAATGCACAAAGGGTGCGAAGTCTACAAAACAGAAACTTCGTTAACGAGTAGATCCAGCCCACATCAATCTAAGGCAGTCTTATACAGATGGAATTTAAAACGTTTCCCTATTTCACAAAATTGTCTCGCTCGTGCACGTTTTGCCTGGGAAAAGCAATTGTCGAGGGATCTGTCTGCTACACAGAAAAGGCGATGCGACAAATATTTCGAGTTTCCTTACATAACGTTCGTTCGCTACGTTTTGTAAAATTACTTTGTCTAGAAATATAACCCAGCAGAGAGAGACTTCACTCGGAGACACCGACGATTGAACACCTTATTTATAAATCAAATATCTATTTTATATGTATGTACATTTGAAAATTAACTTTCCAATAACGACAAGAGTCTTTGCTATTGGGTATAAAACAAAATAGGTGAGTAGAAACAACAAGAAAAAAAAAGAGTTACAAAACAGTAAAAGCAAAATTGTCAACATAGCAGTGCAAGCAAAACGCGAAGGAAACGTCTTCAGATAAGTAGGAACTCGGTACGTGGCACGCTTCCGACTCGCGAACGGTAGTAGCCGAGTGTGACAGGTGCTGTTCCTTTATTCATTCTGTTTCTATAACGTCAGAGAATTATTCCCAGTTTTGCAACGTACTTTCATTAATATCCATACACTTCTTTAGCGAGAGACAAAAGAGCGACTTCTGAGGCACTCCCACTAGACGGTAACCAGCGTTTAATACTATTTTGTTGTAGGGGGAGAAGGAGGCGAGCACACACGACTTCTCCCGATGGAAACCAAAATACACGTTAATAAACACAGGTAAATTAATGTGTATAGCCAAATGACGAATAAAAGAAGGTGAATATTAAATAATTCTAATCCCGATGCAAGCTCGTGTTAAAATCTAAATTCTGCACACACATCTGTAAGTGATGGGATGTGGGCCTGTGTAACGAGAGTAAAATACCAGATTTTCCGAAAGTAGGTCCGAAAGAAATATAAAGAAGACATAAACACCAACATGTGACTAAAAGACGTTTGAGAAAAGTTCTCAGAGGCTAAATTGATCAATTTAAGTGTTCCATGTGAATGACACACACGCCTGTGAGCGACAGTTTCCATACCCCCGAAATGACACTCGTGTAGTTCCGGGGATGTGTAACGCAAACCAGAGTTATCAGGCTCCACTTTCCAGCGTCCTCCAGTAAAAGTGAATTCCTAAAGCATCTCTTATATTTCACAACTAGGAAATTTTGGGCTGCGACAACGATTTTCTTTTAGAGTAACACTTAAAACACCAAATAAGAAAGAAAATTAAACTGTCATCGTTCATACCACGTTGAAAGCGCCGGTTCTCGTCCGATCACCGAAGCTAAGCAACGGCGGGCCCGGTTAGTACTTGGGAGGGTGACCACCTGGGAATACCGGGTGATGATGACTTTTTTTTTTTTTTTTTCACGTTGAAATTTGTAGGTCTCGCAAAGAGCTGATCGATACCTCTCACTTTTTTCACAATTTCTGATTTAAGAGATAAAAAATCCTTCCCGAAAGAGAGAAAGAAATTGGTTGGCTCAATTGAAGTGCCTTAATACTAAGTGTTTATAATGGTAAACTGTTGGGAAAACATTTTTGTTATAGGAACTAATCAACTTTTCCATCAACAAGTCAGTTGATAAAACACGCTTCGAAAACGAAGTTCAAACATTCATTTCCTGCGATCGTTCAAGAAAAGTAGCAGCTCTCTAAGCAGGTGGCGTGAGCCGCGTTCCATTTCACTTTAAACCAAACTCCTCCAATCAGACGTATATTGAGAGAAAAGAAATAAACTATCTTCGCGGGTCGATCTTCGGAATGCACAAAGGGTGCGAAGTCTACAAAACAGAAACTTCGTTAACGAGTAGATCCAGCCCACATCAATCTAAGGCAGTCTTATACAGATGGAATTTAAAACGTTTCCCTATTTCACAAAATTGTCTCGCTCGTGCACGTTTTGCCTGGGAAAAGCAATTGTCGAGGGATCTGTCTGCTACACAGAAAAGGCGATGCGACAAATATTTCGAGTTTCCTTACATAACGTTCGTTCGCTACGTTTTGTAAAATTACTTTGTCTAGAAATATAACCCAGCAGAGAGAGACTTCACTCGGAGACACCGACGATTGAACACCTTATTTATAAATCAAATATCTATTTTATATGTATGTACATTTGAAAATTAACTTTCCAATAACGACAAGAGTCTTTGCTATTGGAGTATAAAACAAAATAGGTGAGTAGAAACAACAAGAAAAAAAAAGAGTTACAAAACAGTAAAAGCAAAATTGTCAACATAGCAGTGCAAGCAAAACGCGAAGGAAACGTCTTCAGATAAGTAGGAACTCGGTACGTGGCACGCTTCCGACTCGCGAACGGTAGTAGCCGAGTGTGACAGGTGCTGTTCCTTTATTCATTCTGTTTCTATAACGTCAGAGAATTATTCCCAGTTTTTGCAACGTACTTTCATTAATATCCATACACTTCTTTAGCGAGAGACAAAAGAGCGACTTCTGAGGCACTCCCACTAGACGGTAACCAGCGTTTAATACTATTTTGTTGTAGGGGGAGAAGGAGGCGAGCACACACGACTTCTCCCGATGGAAACCAAAATACACGTTAATAAACACAGGTAAATTAATGTGTATAGCCAAATGACGAATAAAAGAAGGTGAATATTAAATAATTCTAATCCCGATGCAAGCTCGTGTTAAAATCTAAATTCTGCACACACATCTGTAAGTGATGGGATGTGGGCCTGTGTAACGAGAGTAAAATACCAGATTTTCCGAAAGTAGGTCCGAAAGAAATATAAAGAAGACATAAACACCAACATGTGACTAAAAGACGTTTGAGAAAAGTTCTCAGAGGCTAAATTGATCAATTTAAGTGTTCCATGTGAATGACACACACGCCTGTGAGCGACAGTTTCCATACCCCCCGAAATGACACTCGTGTAGTTCCGGGGATGTGTAACGCAAACCAGAGTTATCAGGCTCCACTTTCCAGCGTCCTCCAGTAAAAGTGAATTCCTAAAGCATCTCTTATATTTCACAACTAGGAAATTTTGGGCTGCGACAACGATTTTCTTTTAGAGTAACACTTAAAACACCAAATAAGAAAGAAAATTAAACTGTCATCGTTCATACCACGTTGAAAGCGCCGGTTCTCGTCCGATCACCGAAGCTAAGCAACGGCGGGCCCGGTTAGTACTTGGGAGGGTGACCACCTGGGAATACCGGGTGATGATGACTTTTTTTTTTTTTTTTTTCACGTTGAAATTTGTAGGTCTCGCAAAGAGCTGATCGATACCTCTCACTTTTTTCACAATTTCTGATTTAAGAGATAAAAAATCCTTCCCGAAAGAGAGAAAGAAATTGGTTGGCTCAATTGAAGTGCCTTAATACTAAGTGTTTATAATGGTAAACTGTTGGGAAAACATTTTTGTTATAGGAACTAATCAACTTTTCCATCAACAAGTCAGTTGATAAAACACGCTTCGAAAACGAAGTTCAAACATTCATTTCCTGCGATCGTTCAAGAAAAGTAGCAGCTCTCTAAGCAGGTGGCGTGAGCCGCGTTCCATTTCACTTTAAACCAAACTCCTCCAATCAGACGTATATTGGAGAGAAAAGAAATAAACTATCTTCGCGGGTCGATCTTCGGAATGCACAAAGGGTGCGAAGTCTACAAAACAGAAACTTCGTTAACGAGTAGATCCAGCCCACATCAATCTAAGGCAGTCTTATACAGATGGAATTTAAAACGTTTCCCTATTTCACAAAATTGTCTCGCTCGTGCACGTTTTGCCTGGGAAAAGCAATTGTCGAGGGATCTGTCTGCTACACAGAAAAGGCGATGCGACAAATATTTCGAGTTTCCTTACATAACGTTCGTTCGCTACGTTTTGTAAAATTACTTTGTCTAGAAATATAACCCAGCAGAGAGAGACTTCACTCGGAGACACCGACGATTGAACACCTTATTTATAAATCAAATATCTATTTTATATGTATGTACATTTGAAAATTAACTTTCCAATAACGACAAGAGTCTTTGCTATTGGAGTATAAAACAAAATAGGTGAGTAGAAACAACAAGAAAAAAAAAGAGTTACAAAACAGTAAAAGCAAAATTGTCAACATAGCAGTGCAAGCAAAACGCGAAGGAAACGTCTTCAGATAAGTAGGAACTCGGTACGTGGCACGCTTCCGACTCGCGAACGGTAGTAGCCGAGTGTGACAGGTGCTGTTCCTTTATTCATTCTGTTTCTATAACGTCAGAGAATTATTCCCAGTTTTTGCAACGTACTTTCATTAATATCCATACACTTCTTTAGCGAGAGACAAAAGAGCGACTTCTGAGGCACTCCCACTAGACGGTAACCAGCGTTTAATACTATTTTGTTGTAGGGGGAGAAGGAGGCGAGCACACACGACTTCTCCCGATGGAAACCAAAATACACGTTAATAAACACAGGTAAATTAATGTGTATAGCCAAATGACGAATAAAAGAAGGTGAATATTAAATAATTCTAATCCCGATGCAAGCTCGTGTTAAAATCTAAATTCTGCACACACATCTGTAAGTGATGGGATGTGGGCCTGTGTAACGAGAGTAAAATACCAGATTTTCCGAAAGTAGGTCCGAAAGAAATATAAAGAAGACATAAACACCAACATGTGACTAAAAGACGTTTGAGAAAAGTTCTCAGAGGCTAAATTGATCAATTTAAGTGTTCCATGTGAATGACACACACGCCTGTGAGCGACAGTTTCCATACCCCCGAAATGACACTCGTGTAGTTCCGGGGATGTGTAACGCAAACCAGAGTTATCAGGCTCCACTTTCCAGCGTCCTCCAGTAAAAGTGAATTCCTAAAGCATCTCTTATATTTCACAACTAGGAAATTTTGGGCTGCGACAACGATTTTCTTTTAGAGTAACACTTAAAACACCAAATAAGAAAGAAAATTAAACTGTCATCGTTCATACCACGTTGAAAGCGCCGGTTCTCGTCCGATCACCGAAGCTAAGCAACGGCGGGCCCGGTTAGTACTTGGGAGGGTGACCACCTGGGAATACCGGGTGATGATGACTTTTTTTTTTTTTTTTTTCACGTTGAAATTTGTAGGTCTCGCAAAGAGCTGATCGATACCTCTCACTTTTTTCACAATTTCTGATTTAAGAGATAAAAAATCCTTCCCGAAAGAGAGAAAGAAATTGGTTGGCTCAATTGAAGTGCCTTAATACTAAGTGTTTATAATGGTAAACTGTTGGGAAAACATTTTTGTTATAGGAACTAATCAACTTTTCCATCAACAAGTCAGTTGATAAAACACGCTTCGAAAACGAAGTTCAAACATTCATTTCCTGCGATCGTTCAAGAAAAGTAGCAGCTCTCTAAGCAGGTGGCGTGAGCCGCGTTCCATTTCACTTTAAACCAAACTCCTCCAATCAGACGTATATTGAGAGAAAAGAAATAAACTATCTTCGCGGGTCGATCTTCGGAATGCACAAAGGGTGCGAAGTCTACAAAACAGAAACTTCGTTAACGAGTAGATCCAGCCCACATCAATCTAAGGCAGTCTTATACAGATGGAATTTAAAACGTTTCCCTATTTCACAAAATTGTCTCGCTCGTGCACGTTTTGCCTGGGAAAAGCAATTGTCGAGGGATCTGTCTGCTACACAGAAAAGGCGATGCGACAAATATTTCGAGTTTCCTTACATAACGTTCGTTCGCTACGTTTTGTAAAATTACTTTGTCTAGAAATATAACCCAGCAGAGAGAGACTTCACTCGGAGACACCGACGATTGAACACCTTATTTATAAATCAAATATCTATTTTATATGTATGTACATTTGAAAATTAACTTTCCAATAACGACAAGAGTCTTTGCTATTGGAGTATAAAACAAAATAGGTGAGTAGAAACAACAAGAAAAAAAAAAGAGTTACAAAACAGTAAAAGCAAAATTGTCAACATAGCAGTGCAAGCAAAACGCGAAGGAAACGTCTTCAGATAAGTAGGAACTCGGTACGTGGCACGCTTCCGACTCGCGAACGGTAGTAGCCGAGTGTGACAGGTGCTGTTCCTTTATTCATTCTGTTTCTATAACGTCAGAGAATTATTCCCAGTTTTTGCAACGTACTTTCATTAATATCCATACACTTCTTTAGCGAGAGACAAAAGAGCGACTTCTGAGGCACTCCCACTAGACGGTAACCAGCGTTTAATACTATTTTGTTGTAGGGGGAGAAGGAGGCGAGCACACACGACTTCTCCCGATGGAAACCAAAATACACGTTAATAAACACAGGTAAATTAATGTGTATAGCCAAATGACGAATAAAAGAAGGTGAATATTAAATAATTCTAATCCCGATGCAAGCTCGTGTTAAAATCTAAATTCTGCACACACATCTGTAAGTGATGGGATGTGGGCCTGTGTAACGAGAGTAAAATACCAGATTTTCCGAAAGTAGGTCCGAAAGAAATATAAAGAAGACATAAACACCAACATGTGACTAAAAGACGTTTGAGAAAAGTTCTCAGAGGCTAAATTGATCAATTTAAGTGTTCCATGTGAATGACACACACGCCTGTGAGCGACAGTTTCCATACCCCCGAAATGACACTCGTGTAGTTCCGGGGATGTGTAACGCAAACCAGAGTTATCAGGCTCCACTTTCCAGCGTCCTCCAGTAAAAGTGAATTCCTAAAGCATCTCTTATATTTCACAACTAGGAAATTTTGGGCTGCGACAACGATTTTCTTTTAGAGTAACACTTAAAACACCAAATAAGAAAGAAAATTAAACTGTCATCGTTCATACCACGTTGAAAGCGCCGGTTCTCGTCCGATCACCGAAGCTAAGCAACGGCGGGCCCGGTTAGTACTTGGGAGGGTGACCACCTGGGAATACCGGGTGATGATGACTTTTTTTTTCTTTTTTTTTCACGTTGAAATTTGTAGGTCTCGCAAAGAGCTGATCGATACCTCTCACTTTTTTTCACAATTTCTGATTTAAGAGATAAAAAATCCTTCCCGAAAGAGAGAAAGAAATTGGTTGGCTCAATTGAAGTGCCTTAATACTAAGTGTTTATAATGGTAAACTGTTGGGAAAACATTTTTGTTATAGGAACTAATCAACTTTTCCATCAACAAGTCAGTTGATAAAACACGCTTCGAAAACGAAGTTCAAACATTCATTTCCTGCGATCGTTCAAGAAAAGTAGCAGCTCTCTAAGCAGGTGGCGTGAGCCGCGTTCCATTTCACTTTAAACCAAACTCCTCCAATCAGACGTATATTGAGAGAAAAGAAATAAACTATCTTCGCGGGTCGATCTTCGGAATGCACAAAGGGTGCGAAGTCTACAAAACAGAAACTTCGTTAACGAGTAGATCCAGCCCACATCAATCTAAGGCAGTCTTATACAGATGGAATTTAAAACGTTTCCCTATTTCACAAAATTGTCTCGCTCGTGCACGTTTTGCCTGGGAAAAGCAATTGTCGAGGGATCTGTCTGCTACACAGAAAAGGCGATGCGACAAATATTTCGAGTTTCCTTACATAACGTTCGTTCGCTACGTTTTGTAAAATTACTTTGTCTAGAAATATAACCCAGCAGAGAGAGACTTCACTCGGAGACACCGACGATTGAACACCTTATTTATAAATCAAATATCTATTTTATATGTATGTACATTTGAAAATTAACTTTCCAATAACGACAAGAGTCTTTGCTATTGGAGTATAAAACAAAATAGGTGAGTAGAAACAACAAGAAAAAAAAAAGAGTTACAAAACAGTAAAAGCAAAATTGTCAACATAGCAGTGCAAGCAAAACGCGAAGGAAACGTCTTCAGATAAGTAGGAACTCGGTACGTGGCACGCTTCCGACTCGCGAACGGTAGTAGCCGAGTGTGACAGGTGCTGTTCCTTTATTCATTCTGTTTCTATAACGTCAGAGAATTATTCCCAGTTTTTGCAACGTACTTTCATTAATATCCATACACTTCTTTAGCGAGAGACAAAAGAGCGACTTCTGAGGCACTCCCACTAGACGGTAACCAGCGTTTAATACTATTTTGTTGTAGGGGGAGAAGGAGGCGAGCACACACGACTTCTCCCGATGGAAACCAAAATACACGTTAATAAACACAGGTAAATTAATGTGTATAGCCAAATGACGAATAAAAGAAGGTGAATATTAAATAATTCTAATCCCGATGCAAGCTCGTGTTAAAATCTAAATTCTGCACACACATCTGTAAGTGATGGGATGTGGGCCTGTGTAACGAGAGTAAAATACCAGATTTTCCGAAAGTAGGTCCGAAAGAAATATAAAGAAGACATAAACACCAACATGTGACTAAAAGACGTTTGAGAAAAGTTCTCAGAGGCTAAATTGATCAATTTAAGTGTTCCATGTGAATGACACACACGCCTGTGAGCGACAGTTTCCATACCCCCGAAATGACACTCGTGTAGTTCCGGGATGTGTAACGCAAACCAGAGTTATCAGGCTCCACTTTCCAGCGTCCTCCAGTAAAAGTGAATTCCTAAAGCATCTCTTATATTTCACAACTAGGAAATTTTGGGCTGCGACAACGATTTTCTTTTAGAGTAACACTTAAAACACCAAATAAGAAAGAAAATTAAACTGTCATCGTTCATACCACGTTGAAAGCGCCGGTTCTCGTCCGATCACCGAAGCTAAGCAACGGCGGGCCCGGTTAGTACTTGGGAGGGTGACCACCTGGGAATACCGGGTGATGATGACTTTTTTTTTTTTTTTTTCACGTTGAAATTTGTAGGTCTCGCAAAGAGCTGATCGATACCTCTCACTTTTTTCACAATTTCTGATTTAAGAGATAAAAAATCCTTCCCGAAAGAGAGAAAGAAATTGGTTGGCTCAATTGAAGTGCCTTAATACTAAGTGTTTATAATGGTAAACTGTTGGGAAAACATTTTGTTATAGGAACTAATCAACTTTTCCATCAACAAGTCAGTTGATAAAACACGCTTCGAAAACGAAGTTCAAACATTCATTTCCTGCGATCGTTCAAGAAAAGTAGCAGCTCTCTAAGCAGGTGGCGTGAGCCGCGTTCCATTTCACTTTAAACCAAACTCCTCCAATCAGACGTATATTGAGAGAAAAGAAATAAACTATCTTCGCGGGTCGATCTTCGGAATGCACAAAGGGTGCGAAGTCTACAAAACAGAAACTTCGTTAACGAGTAGATCCAGCCCACATCAATCTAAGGCAGTCTTATACAGATGGAATTTAAAACGTTTCCCTATTTCACAAAATTGTCTCGCTCGTGCACGTTTTGCCTGGGAAAAGCAATTGTCGAGGGATCTGTCTGCTACACAGAAAAGGCGATGCGACAAATATTTCGAGTTTCCTTACATAACGTTCGTTCGCTACGTTTTGTAAAATTACTTTGTCTAGAAATATAACCCAGCAGAGAGAGACTTCACTCGGAGACACCGACGATTGAACACCTTATTTATAAATCAAATATCTATTTTATATGTATGTACATTTGAAAATTAACTTTCCAATAACGACAAGAGTCTTTGCTATTGGAGTATAAAACAAAATAGGTGAGTAGAAACAACAAGAAAAAAAAAAGAGTTACAAAACAGTAAAAGCAAAATTGTCAACATAGCAGTGCAAGCAAAACGCGAAGGAAACGTCTTCAGATAAGTAGGAACTCGGTACGTGGCACGCTTCCGACTCGCGAACGGTAGTAGCCGAGTGTGACAGGTGCTGTTCCTTTATTCATTCTGTTTCTATAACGTCAGAGAATTATTCCCAGTTTTTTGCAACGTACTTTCATTAATATCCATACACTTCTTTAGCGAGAGACAAAAGAGCGACTTCTGAGGCACTCCCACTAGACGGTAACCAGCGTTTAATACTATTTTGTTGTAGGGGGAGAAGGAGGCGAGCACACACGACTTCTCCCGATGGAAACCAAAATACACGTTAATAAACACAGGTAAATTAATGTGTATAGCCAAATGACGAATAAAAGAAGGTGAATATTAAATAATTCTAATCCCGATGCAAGCTCGTGTTAAAATCTAAATTCTGCACACACATCTGTAAGTGATGGGATGTGGGCCTGTGTAACGAGAGTAAAATACCAGATTTTCCGAAAGTAGGTCCGAAAGAAATATAAAGAAGACATAAACACCAACATGTGACTAAAAGACGTTTGAGAAAAGTTCTCAGAGGCTAAATTGATCAATTTAAGTGTTCCATGTGAATGACACACACGCCTGTGAGCGACAGTTTCCATACCCCCCGAAATGACACTCGTGTAGTTCCGGGGATGTGTAACGCAAACCAGAGTTATCAGGCTCCACTTTCCAGCGTCCTCCAGTAAAAGTGAATTCCTAAAGCATCTCTTATATTTCACAACTAGGAAATTTTGGGCTGCGACAACGATTTTCTTTTAGAGTAACACTTAAAACACCAAATAAGAAAGAAAATTAAACTGTCATCGTTCATACCACGTTGAAAGCGCCGGTTCTCGTCCGATCACCGAAGCTAAGCAACGGCGGGCCCGGTTAGTACTTGGGAGGGTGACCACCTGGGAATACCGGGTGATGATGACTTTTTTTTTTTTTTTTTTCACGTTGAAATTTGTAGGTCTCGCAAAGAGCTGATCGATACCTCTCACTTTTTTCACAATTTCTGATTTAAGAGATAAAAAATCCTTCCCGAAAGAGAGAAAGAAATTGGTTGGCTCAATTGAAGTGCCTTAATACTAAGTGTTTATAATGGTAAACTGTTGGGAAAACATTTTGTTATAGGAACTAATCAACTTTTCCATCAACAAGTCAGTTGATAAAACACGCTTCGAAAACGAAGTTCAAACATTCATTTCCTGCGATCGTTCAAGAAAAGTAGCAGCTCTCTAAGCAGGTGGCGTGAGCCGCGTTCCATTTCACTTTAAACCAAACTCCTCCAATCAGACGTATATTGAGAGAAAAGAAATAAACTATCTTCGCGGGTCGATCTTCGGAATGCACAAAGGGTGCGAAGTCTACAAAACAGAAACTTCGTTAACGAGTAGATCCAGCCCACATCAATCTAAGGCAGTCTTATACAGATGGAATTTAAAACGTTTCCCTATTTCACAAAATTGTCTCGCTCGTGCACGTTTTGCCTGGGAAAAGCAATTGTCGAGGGATCTGTCTGCTACACAGAAAAGGCGATGCGACAAATATTTCGAGTTTCCTTACATAACGTTCGTTCGCTACGTTTTGTAAAATTACTTTGTCTAGAAATATAACCCAGCAGAGAGAGACTTCACTCGGAGACACCGACGATTGAACACCTTATTTATAAATCAAATATCTATTTTATATGTATGTACATTTGAAAATTAACTTTCCAATAACGACAAGAGTCTTTGCTATTGGAGTATAAAACAAAATAGGTGAGTAGAAACAACAAGAAAAAAAAAAGAGTTACAAAACAGTAAAAGCAAAATTGTCAACATAGCAGTGCAAGCAAAACGCGAAGGAAACGTCTTCAGATAAGTAGGAACTCGGTACGTGGCACGCTTCCGACTCGCGAACGGTAGTAGCCGAGTGTGACAGGTGCTGTTCCTTTATTCATTCTGTTTCTATAACGTCAGAGAATTATTCCCAGTTTTTGCAACGTACTTTCATTAATATCCATACACTTCTTTAGCGAGAGACAAAAGAGCGACTTCTGAGGCACTCCCACTAGACGGTAACCAGCGTTTAATACTATTTTGTTGTAGGGGGAGAAGGAGGCGAGCACACACGACTTCTCCCGATGGAAACCAAAATACACGTTAATAAACACAGGTAAATTAATGTGTATAGCCAAATGACGAATAAAAGAAGGTGAATATTAAATAATTCTAATCCCGATGCAAGCTCGTGTTAAAATCTAAATTCTGCACACACATCTGTAAGTGATGGGATGTGGGCCTGTGTAACGAGAGTAAAATACCAGATTTTCCGAAAGTAGGTCCGAAAGAAATATAAAGAAGACATAAACACCAACATGTGACTAAAAGACGTTTGAGAAAAGTTCTCAGAGGCTAAATTGATCAATTTAAGTGTTCCATGTGAAATGACACACGCCTGTGAGCGACAGTTTCCATACCCCCGAAATGACACTCGTGTAGTTCCGGGGATGTGTAACGCAAACCAGAGTTATCAGGCTCCACTTTCCAGCGTCCTCCAGTAAAAGTGAATTCCTAAAGCATCTCTTATATTTCACAACTAGGAAATTTTGGGCTGCGACAACGATTTTCTTTTAGAGTAACACTTAAAACACCAAATAAGAAAGAAAATTAAACTGTCATCGTTCATACCACGTTGAAAGCGCCGGTTCTCGTCCGATCACCGAAGCTAAGCAACGGCGGGCCCGGTTAGTACTTGGGAGGGTGACCACCTGGGAATACCGGGTGATGATGACTTTTTTTTTTTTTTTTTTCACGTTGAAATTTGTAGGTCTCGCAAAGAGCTGATCGATACCTCTCACTTTTTTTCACAATTTCTGATTTAAGAGATAAAAAATCCTTCCCGAAAGAGAGAAAGAAATTGGTTGGCTCAATTGAAGTGCCTTAATACTAAGT
This sequence comes from Tachypleus tridentatus, assembly GCF_004210375.1. Classification (NCBI taxonomy): domain Eukaryota; kingdom Metazoa; phylum Arthropoda; class Merostomata; order Xiphosura; family Limulidae; genus Tachypleus; species Tachypleus tridentatus. The sequence goes on along the minus strand of NC_134833.1, from coordinate 24,997,830 downwards.
GTTTATAATGGTAAACTGTTGGGAAAACATTTTGTTATAGGAACTAATCAACTTTTCCATCAACAAGTCAGTTGATAAAACACGCTTCGAAAACGAAGTTCAAACATTCATTTCCTGCGATCGTTCAAGAAAAGTAGCAGCTCTCTAAGCAGGTGGCGTGAGCCGCGTTCCATTTCACTTTAAACCAAACTCCTCCAATCAGACGTATATTGGAGAGAAAAGAAATAAACTATCTTCGCGGGTCGATCTTCGGAATGCACAAAGGGTGCGAAGTCTACAAAACAGAAACTTCGTTAACGAGTAGATCCAGCCCACATCAATCTAAGGCAGTCTTATACAGATGGAATTTAAAACGTTTCCCTATTTCACAAAATTGTCTCGCTCGTGCACGTTTTGCCTGGGAAAAGCAATTGTCGAGGGATCTGTCTGCTACACAGAAAAGGCGATGCGACAAATATTTCGAGTTTCCTTACATAACGTTCGTTCGCTACGTTTTGTAAAATTACTTTGTCTAGAAATATAACCCAGCAGAGAGAGACTTCACTCGGAGACACCGACGATTGAACACCTTATTTATAAATCAAATATCTATTTTATATGTATGTACATTTGAAAATTAACTTTCCAATAACGACAAGAGTCTTTGCTATTGGAGTATAAAACAAAATAGGTGAGTAGAAACAACAAGAAAAAAAAAGAGTTACAAAACAGTAAAAGCAAAATTGTCAACATAGCAGTGCAAGCAAAACGCGAAGGAAACGTCTTCAGATAAGTAGGAACTCGGTACGTGGCACGCTTCCGACTCGCGAACGGTAGTAGCCGAGTGTGACAGGTGCTGTTCCTTTATTCATTCTGTTTCTATAACGTCAGAGAATTATTCCCAGTTTTGCAACGTACTTTCATTAATATCCATACACTTCTTTAGCGAGAGACAAAAGAGCGACTTCTGAGGCACTCCCACTAGACGGTAACCAGCGTTTAATACTATTTTGTTGTAGGGGGAGAAGGAGGCGAGCACACACGACTTCTCCCGATGGAAACCAAAATACACGTTAATAAACACAGGTAAATTAATGTGTATAGCCAAATGACGAATAAAAGAAGGTGAATATTAAATAATTCTAATCCCGATGCAAGCTCGTGTTAAAATCTAAATTCTGCACACACATCTGTAAGTGATGGGATGTGGGCCTGTGTAACGAGAGTAAAATACCAGATTTTCCGAAAGTAGGTCCGAAAGAAATATAAAGAAGACATAAACACCAACATGTGACTAAAAGACGTTTGAGAAAAGTTCTCAGAGGCTAAATTGATCAATTTAAGTGTTCCATGTGAATGACACACACGCCTGTGAGCGACAGTTTCCATACCCCCGAAATGACACTCGTGTAGTTCCGGGGATGTGTAACGCAAACCAGAGTTATCAGGCTCCACTTTCCAGCGTCCTCCAGTAAAAGTGAATTCCTAAAGCATCTCTTATATTTCACAACTAGGAAATTTTGGGCTGCGACAACGATTTTCTTTTAGAGTAACACTTAAAACACCAAATAAGAAAGAAAATTAAACTGTCATCGTTCATACCACGTTGAAAGCGCCGGTTCTCGTCCGATCACCGAAGCTAAGCAACGGCGGGCCCGGTTAGTACTTGGGAGGGTGACCACCTGGGAATACCGGGTGATGATGACTTTTTTTTTTTTTTTTTTTTCACGTTGAAATTTGTAGGTCTCGCAAAGAGCTGATCGATACCTCTCACTTTTTTCACAATTTCTGATTTAAGAGATAAAAAATCCTTCCCGAAAGAGAGAAAGAAATTGGTTGGCTCAATTGAAGTGCCTTAATACTAAGTGTTTATAATGGTAAACTGTTGGGAAAACATTTTGTTATAGGAACTAATCAACTTTTCCATCAACAAGTCAGTTGATAAAACACGCTTCGAAAACGAAGTTCAAACATTCATTTCCTGCGATCGTTCAAGAAAAGTAGCAGCTCTCTAAGCAGGTGGCGTGAGCCGCGTTCCATTTCACTTTAAACCAAACTCCTCCAATCAGACGTATATTGAGAGAAAAGAAATAAACTATCTTCGCGGGTCGATCTTCGGAATGCACAAAGGGTGCGAAGTCTACAAAACAGAAACTTCGTTAACGAGTAGATCCAGCCCACATCAATCTAAGGCAGTCTTATACAGATGGAATTTAAAACGTTTCCCTATTTCACAAAATTGTCTCGCTCGTGCACGTTTTGCCTGGGAAAAGCAATTGTCGAGGGATCTGTCTGCTACACAGAAAAGGCGATGCGACAAATATTTCGAGTTTCCTTACATAACGTTCGTTCGCTACGTTTTGTAAAATTACTTTGTCTAGAAATATAACCCAGCAGAGAGAGACTTCACTCGGAGACACCGACGATTGAACACCTTATTTATAAATCAAATATCTATTTTATATGTATGTACATTTGAAAATTAACTTTCCAATAACGACAAGAGTCTTTGCTATTGAGTATAAAACAAAATAGGTGAGTAGAAACAACAAGAAAAAAAAAGAGTTACAAAACAGTAAAAGCAAAATTGTCAACATAGCAGTGCAAGCAAAACGCGAAGGAAACGTCTTCAGATAAGTAGGAACTCGGTACGTGGCACGCTTCCGACTCGCGAACGGTAGTAGCCGAGTGTGACAGGTGCTGTTCCTTTATTCATTCTGTTTCTATAACGTCAGAGAATTATTCCCAGTTTTGCAACGTACTTTCATTAATATCCATACACTTCTTTAGCGAGAGACAAAAGAGCGACTTCTGAGGCACTCCCACTAGACGGTAACCAGCGTTTAATACTATTTTGTTGTAGGGGGAGAAGGAGGCGAGCACACACGACTTCTCCCGATGGAAACCAAAATACACGTTAATAAACACAGGTAAATTAATGTGTATAGCCAAATGACGAATAAAAGAAGGTGAATATTAAATAATTCTAATCCCGATGCAAGCTCGTGTTAAAATCTAAATTCTGCACACACATCTGTAAGTGATGGGATGTGGGCCTGTGTAACGAGAGTAAAATACCAGATTTTCCGAAAGTAGGTCCGAAAGAAATATAAAGAAGACATAAACACCAACATGTGACTAAAAGACGTTTGAGAAAAGTTCTCAGAGGCTAAATTGATCAATTTAAGTGTTCCATGTGAATGACACACACGCCTGTGAGCGACAGTTTCCATACCCCCGAAATGACACTCGTGTAGTTCCGGGATGTGTAACGCAAACCAGAGTTATCAGGCTCCACTTTCCAGCGTCCTCCAGTAAAAGTGAATTCCTAAAGCATCTCTTATATTTCACAACTAGGAAATTTTGGGCTGCGACAACGATTTTCTTTTAGAGTAACACTTAAAACACCAAATAAGAAAGAAAATTAAACTGTCATCGTTCATACCACGTTGAAAGCGCCGGTTCTCGTCCGATCACCGAAGCTAAGCAACGGCGGGCCCGGTTAGTACTTGGGAGGGTGACCACCTGGGAATACCGGGTGATGATGACTTTTTTTTTTTTTTTTTTCACGTTGAAATTTGTAGGTCTCGCAAAGAGCTGATCGATACCTCTCACTTTTTTCACAATTTCTGATTTAAGAGATAAAAAATCCTTCCCGAAAGAGAGAAAGAAATTGGTTGGCTCAATTGAAGTGCCTTAATACTAAGTGTTTATAATGGTAAACTGTTGGGAAAACATTTTTGTTATAGGAACTAATCAACTTTTCCATCAACAAGTCAGTTGATAAAACACGCTTCGAAAACGAAGTTCAAACATTCATTTCCTGCGATCGTTCAAGAAAAGTAGCAGCTCTCTAAGCAGGTGGCGTGAGCCGCGTTCCATTTCACTTTAAACCAAACTCCTCCAATCAGACGTATATTGAGAGAAAAGAAATAAACTATCTTCGCGGGTCGATCTTCGGAATGCACAAAGGGTGCGAAGTCTACAAAACAGAAACTTCGTTAACGAGTAGATCCAGCCCACATCAATCTAAGGCAGTCTTATACAGATGGAATTTAAAACGTTTCCCTATTTCACAAAATTGTCTCGCTCGTGCACGTTTTGCCTGGGAAAAGCAATTGTCGAGGGATCTGTCTGCTACACAGAAAAGGCGATGCGACAAATATTTCGAGTTTCCTTACATAACGTTCGTTCGCTACGTTTTGTAAAATTACTTTGTCTAGAAATATAACCCAGCAGAGAGAGACTTCACTCGGAGACACCGACGATTGAACACCTTATTTATAAATCAAATATCTATTTTATATGTATGTACATTTGAAAATTAACTTTCCAATAACGACAAGAGTCTTTGCTATTGGAGTATAAAACAAAATAGGTGAGTAGAAACAACAAGAAAAAAAGAGTTACAAAACAGTAAAAGCAAAATTGTCAACATAGCAGTGCAAGCAAAACGCGAAGGAAACGTCTTCAGATAAGTAGGAACTCGGTACGTGGCACGCTTCCGACTCGCGAACGGTAGTAGCCGAGTGTGACAGGTGCTGTTCCTTTATTCATTCTGTTTCTATAACGTCAGAGAATTATTCCCAGTTTTGCAACGTACTTTCATTAATATCCATACACTTCTTTAGCGAGAGACAAAAGAGCGACTTCTGAGGCACTCCCACTAGACGGTAACCAGCGTTTAATACTATTTTGTTGTAGGGGGAGAAGGAGGCGAGCACACACGACTTCTCCCGATGGAAACCAAAATACACGTTAATAAACACAGGTAAATTAATGTGTATAGCCAAATGACGAATAAAAGAAGGTGAATATTAAATAATTCTAATCCCGATGCAAGCTCGTGTTAAAATCTAAATTCTGCACACACATCTGTAAGTGATGGGATGTGGGCCTGTGTAACGAGAGTAAAATACCAGATTTTCCGAAAGTAGGTCCGAAAGAAATATAAAGAAGACATAAACACCAACATGTGACTAAAAGACGTTTGAGAAAAGTTCTCAGAGGCTAAATTGATCAATTTAAGTGTTCCATGTGAATGACACACACGCCTGTGAGCGACAGTTTCCATACCCCCGAAATGACACTCGTGTAGTTCCGGGGATGTGTAACGCAAACCAGAGTTATCAGGCTCCACTTTCCAGCGTCCTCCAGTAAAAGTGAATTCCTAAAGCATCTCTTATATTTCACAACTAGGAAATTTTGGGCTGCGACAACGATTTTCTTTTAGAGTAACACTTAAAACACCAAATAAGAAAGAAAATTAAACTGTCATCGTTCATACCACGTTGAAAGCGCCGGTTCTCGTCCGATCACCGAAGCTAAGCAACGGCGGGCCCGGTTAGTACTTGGGAGGGTGACCACCTGGGAATACCGGGTGATGATGACTTTTTTTTTTTTTTTTTTTTTCACGTTGAAATTTGTAGGTCTCGCAAAGAGCTGATCGATACCTCTCACTTTTTTCACAATTTCTGATTTAAGAGATAAAAAATCCTTCCCGAAAGAGAGAAAGAAATTGGTTGGCTCAATTGAAGTGCCTTAATACTAAGTGTTTATAATGGTAAACTGTTGGGAAAACATTTTTGTTATAGGAACTAATCAACTTTTCCATCAACAAGTCAGTTGATAAAACACGCTTCGAAAACGAAGTTCAAACATTCATTTCCTGCGATCGTTCAAGAAAAGTAGCAGCTCTCTAAGCAGGTGGCGTGAGCCGCGTTCCATTTCACTTTAAACCAAACTCCTCCAATCAGACGTATATTGAGAGAAAAGAAATAAACTATCTTCGCGGGTCGATCTTCGGAATGCACAAAGGGTGCGAAGTCTACAAAACAGAAACTTCGTTAACGAGTAGATCCAGCCCACATCAATCTAAGGCAGTCTTATACAGATGGAATTTAAAACGTTTCCCTATTTCACAAAATTGTCTCGCTCGTGCACGTTTTGCCTGGGAAAAGCAATTGTCGAGGGATCTGTCTGCTACACAGAAAAGGCGATGCGACAAATATTTCGAGTTTCCTTACATAACGTTCGTTCGCTACGTTTTGTAAAATTACTTTGTCTAGAAATATAACCCAGCAGAGAGAGACTTCACTCGGAGACACCGACGATTGAACACCTTATTTATAAATCAAATATCTATTTTATATGTATGTACATTTGAAAATTAACTTTCCAATAACGACAAGAGTCTTTGCTATTGGAGTATAAAACAAAATAGGTGAGTAGAAACAACAAGAAAAAAAAAAGAGTTACAAAACAGTAAAAGCAAAATTGTCAACATAGCAGTGCAAGCAAAACGCGAAGGAAACGTCTTCAGATAAGTAGGAACTCGGTACGTGGCACGCTTCCGACTCGCGAACGGTAGTAGCCGAGTGTGACAGGTGCTGTTCCTTTATTCATTCTGTTTCTATAACGTCAGAGAATTATTCCCAGTTTTTTGCAACGTACTTTCATTAATATCCATACACTTCTTTAGCGAGAGACAAAAGAGCGACTTCTGAGGCACTCCCACTAGACGGTAACCAGCGTTTAATACTATTTTGTTGTAGGGGGAGAAGGAGGCGAGCACACACGACTTCTCCCGATGGAAACCAAAATACACGTTAATAAACACAGGTAAATTAATGTGTATAGCCAAATGACGAATAAAAGAAGGTGAATATTAAATAATTCTAATCCCGATGCAAGCTCGTGTTAAAATCTAAATTCTGCACACACATCTGTAAGTGATGGGATGTGGGCCTGTGTAACGAGAGTAAAATACCAGATTTTCCGAAAGTAGGTCCGAAAGAAATATAAAGAAGACATAAACACCAACATGTGACTAAAAGACGTTTGAGAAAAGTTCTCAGAGGCTAAATTGATCAATTTAAGTGTTCCATGTGAATGACACACACGCCTGTGAGCGACAGTTTCCATACCCCCCGAAATGACACTCGTGTAGTTCCGGGGATGTGTAACGCAAACCAGAGTTATCAGGCTCCACTTTCCAGCGTCCTCCAGTAAAAGTGAATTCCTAAAGCATCTCTTATATTTCACAACTAGGAAATTTTGGGCTGCGACAACGATTTTCTTTTAGAGTAACACTTAAAACACCAAATAAGAAAGAAAATTAAACTGTCATCGTTCATACCACGTTGAAAGCGCCGGTTCTCGTCCGATCACCGAAGCTAAGCAACGGCGGGCCCGGTTAGTACTTGGGAGGGTGACCACCTGGGAATACCGGGTGATGATGACTTTTTTTTTTTTTTTTTTTTCACGTTGAAATTTGTAGGTCTCGCAAAGAGCTGATCGATACCTCTCACTTTTTTCACAATTTCTGATTTAAGAGATAAAAAATCCTTCCCGAAAGAGAGAAAGAAATTGGTTGGCTCAATTGAAGTGCCTTAATACTAAGTGTTTATAATGGTAAACTGTTGGGAAAACATTTTGTTATAGGAACTAATCAACTTTTCCATCAACAAGTCAGTTGATAAAACACGCTTCGAAAACGAAGTTCAAACATTCATTTCCTGCGATCGTTCAAGAAAAGTAGCAGCTCTCTAAGCAGGTGGCGTGAGCCGCGTTCCATTTCACTTTAAACCAAACTCCTCCAATCAGACGTATATTGAGAGAAAAGAAATAAACTATCTTCGCGGGTCGATCTTCGGAATGCACAAAGGGTGCGAAGTCTACAAAACAGAAACTTCGTTAACGAGTAGATCCAGCCCACATCAATCTAAGGCAGTCTTATACAGATGGAATTTAAAACGTTTCCCTATTTCACAAAATTGTCTCGCTCGTGCACGTTTTGCCTGGGAAAAGCAATTGTCGAGGGATCTGTCTGCTACACAGAAAAGGCGATGCGACAAATATTTCGAGTTTCCTTACATAACGTTCGTTCGCTACGTTTTGTAAAATTACTTTGTCTAGAAATATAACCCAGCAGAGAGAGACTTCACTCGGAGACACCGACGATTGAACACCTTATTTATAAATCAAATATCTATTTTATATGTATGTACATTTGAAAATTAACTTTCCAATAACGACAAGAGTCTTTGCTATTGGAGTATAAAACAAAATAGGTGAGTAGAAACAACAAGAAAAAAAAAAGAGTTACAAAACAGTAAAAGCAAAATTGTCAACATAGCAGTGCAAGCAAAACGCGAAGGAAACGTCTTCAGATAAGTAGGAACTCGGTACGTGGCACGCTTCCGACTCGCGAACGGTAGTAGCCGAGTGTGACAGGTGCTGTTCCTTTATTCATTCTGTTTCTATAACGTCAGAGAATTATTCCCAGTTTTTGCAACGTACTTTCATTAATATCCATACACTTCTTTAGCGAGAGACAAAAGAGCGACTTCTGAGGCACTCCCACTAGACGGTAACCAGCGTTTAATACTATTTTGTTGTAGGGGGAGAAGGAGGCGAGCACACACGACTTCTCCCGATGGAAACCAAAATACACGTTAATAAACACAGGTAAATTAATGTGTATAGCCAAATGACGAATAAAAGAAGGTGAATATTAAATAATTCTAATCCCGATGCAAGCTCGTGTTAAAATCTAAATTCTGCACACACATCTGTAAGTGATGGGATGTGGGCCTGTGTAACGAGAGTAAAATACCAGATTTTCCGAAAGTAGGTCCGAAAGAAATATAAAGAAGACATAAACACCAACATGTGACTAAAAGACGTTTGAGAAAAGTTCTCAGAGGCTAAATTGATCAATTTAAGTGTTCCATGTGAATGACACACACGCCTGTGAGCGACAGTTTCCATACCCCCGAAATGACACTCGTGTAGTTCCGGGGATGTGTAACGCAAACCAGAGTTATCAGGCTCCACTTTCCAGCGTCCTCCAGTAAAAGTGAATTCCTAAAGCATCTCTTATATTTCACAACTAGGAAATTTTGGGCTGCGACAACGATTTTCTTTTAGAGTAACACTTAAAACACCAAATAAGAAAGAAAATTAAACTGTCATCGTTCATACCACGTTGAAAGCGCCGGCTCTCGTCCGATCACCGAAGCTAAGCAACGCAAGTATGGAATTAATGCATCGCACGGTGTTTGTGGAAACTTCCAATTCAAACCATGTGGACGTGATCCATGCTGTTATGAATACGTTTGGTGCTGCTTCGGTTACTGCTGTTGTTCCTCGCCCGGGAGGGTGTGAGGTAACTTTTGTTCTCCCTGCCTACGTGGACCTAGCTGTCGATGCTGGTCTTGTTGTAAATGGTGTACATTGTTTGGCTAATGGTGTAACTAAACGCACTATTACTGTTTCTTTTATGGAAGTACCAGAATATATAGCCGATGATGTTCTTCTAAATAAACTTAAGGATTTTGCTTGTGAAGTAAGGAGCCCTATAGTGTGGAAGAGAGACCAGGGCATATATTTAGGTATACGCCATGTTCGTGTGTCTTTAGTGAAAAGTGTATCTCTTTGCCGTACGTTGTGAAAGTTTTTGATACTTTGGGCAAGGCGGTTATGTTAAAGGTGAAGCATTATCGCCAGTCAAAAGTGTGTAATTTATGTTTGGGGGCGGATCATTTATATCGCGATTGTCCCCAGTTTATTTGCCGACATTGTCATGTGCAAGGACATGTTCGACAACGTTGTCCCAAGCTTGTTGTTCCTCGGCCTTCTTCTTGTGACGACGCTGACGTGGCCACTGTTGTTGCTTCTCGTGCAGTACCTGAAGACGCTGAAAGACTGTCTGTTCGTCAACGCGCTGATTCGGAGGTTTCCCTTTCAATGGAGACTACAGCTACCCCTTGGGTGGATGTATCTTCCAGTCGACTGACGGTTTCTGGTGGGGCCAGGGAACGGGCTAGTAGTTATCCCCCTGCTGGAATCCGTGCTTGGAGCTGGTACTTTTCTTGACGATCGCAGGAAATGATGGTTTGAATTCCGTTTTGTTCGCTAAAGCCTCTGGTCAAGAATACGTTTCGGAAGCGTGTTTAATTAACTGACTTGATGACTTTCGTTCGTTACTTGCATGGATTTTTCCTCTATAGCTGATGGAAAAGTAGATTAGTTCCCACGACAAAAATGTCTTCCCAAGAGTTTACCATTATCGACACATCATATTAAAGCACTTCACTTGAGCCCACCACGTTCTTTCGAGAAGGATTTTTTTTATCTCTTCTATCAGAACTTGTGAAAAAGTGAGAAGTATCGATCAGCTCTTTGCGAGACGTACCAATTTGAACGTGAAAAAAAAGTCGTCATCACCTGATATTCACAGATGGTCATTTTCTCAAATACTAACCGGGCCCGACGTTGCTCTTTATTTATTATTAAAAAACAAAGAAACAAACTACATGCATTATAGAAAATTATAACAAAATTACAATGACAATCTTGTTGACAATTACAGTTATACATGGAGTTTACTAGAATTATCCAACAGATAATATACATGGAAAAAAAAAAACAACTAAACCATCAGAACAACAGCTGAGGAAAGTAACACATCTTTTCCACACAGGACAAATTACACGACACGTATTAAACAAATGTTCAACATCTTCATGTAAGAAACAGGAATGACGCGACGGAGATTCAATATGATGCCGAAACAAAAACGACTGAGTAGGCAGGACTTGGTGTCATAATTTCCAATTAAGATAAAAAAAAAACTCGAGGATGATACGAAATATGTGTCACATACTTCCATTGCCAAGTTAACCTCAAACCTGGATACAACATAAATATTATAGGTGTCTCAGATACCGTTAAAAGTTTGTTAAAAATGACTTTAACCGTTGCTTACGACCAGTCAAATTCACAAAACTGAGAACAGCATTCCCTGTAAAGCCTCAACAGTGAATTGTAAAAATGCAGTAAATGAAAAGTGAATTGTAAAAATGCAGTAAATGAAAAGATGAACGTGGTGAAGCATTAGAGAGAAATTCAGATCGTAAGTGATGTAAATGAAAACCAAACCAAAATCGCGCAAAATATTTCCATTGAGCATGCCTGGGACTAAGAAGATCCACAACATGAAATAAAATAAAAGCCTGTAATTTCAGTTTCATATCACACACTCTCGATCCACCATTAGTGACAAATAAATATAAAATATCCCGACGAATAAACGAGTTCTTACTCTTCCAGAAAAACTTCGAAAGATTACTAAGTAATACAGCCAAATGTGATCGTTCAATCGGAAATATACCCCATTAAACCACAGTTTAAAACAATGAAATACATTAAAATATAACGCTCTCTCTCGCAATGAAAAGTGACAATAAAATGAATCATTTAGATTTGTGTGAAAAGAAGAAAGGAGACGCTCCCAGTTAGCACGACCAGAGATTCCACCAAACAGAACTCCAAACATCTGGATATTATCTCAAGACCACTGAATAGGATACAAGTCAACGATGCTCGACACCCACGGCCCCAACAACAAACCAAGTGCTTTTTCACGCTTAACTTTTGCCCCTGAAAAAAAAACAAAATAAATCAAGTAACGAAAACATATGATGTACACTGTCTCGAGATCGACAAATAAACGATACATTATCAGCAAATGCAACATACTCAACAAACTCAACAGTAACAGGAAGACCACAACGTCCAAAATAAAGTGTCATCTTACGCAAAAGTGGTTCCAAACACAAAACATACAAGACCACGGATAGACTACAACCTTGATGGAACGATCTATGAATGGGAAATAAATCCCTGAAAAAACCGTTAACCAACACACCTTTCAGCAGATAGATATAATCTACGAATGTAATCAACAAACACAGGGAGAAACCGAAAAGCCGACAGAACACGGAACAGATAATCGTGTGATATGCGGTCAAATTCATATTCCTGACAACAGACACAACAGCGCAGTCAGCGTTTCGTTCTCGAACATAATAACATCGCGAATGAGATGTAGTAGATCACAAAAACGACGACCGGAAACGGCACAAGCTTGATCAAGACTAATGACGTCAGCCAAGACGGGTCGCAACGAAGTGTTAAAACTTTGGTTAAGATTTTATAGTCAACATTCAAAAGAGTAATAAGCGCCAATTTTGAATTAAACTGCAATCACGATTTGTTTGGGGAATATGCGAAATAACACCTCGAGCAAAATTAGGTGAAAAACCATCACTGAAGTCATCATTTATTAGCTGAATACATTTAGCACCAAATAAGTGAAAATAACGAATATAAAATTATTTAGGTAAGCCATACAAACCTGCGATTTCCCACCTTCCATCGATTTTAAAGCAATGTGGCATTCGTCATACGTTATAGTTGCAGCCAATCTATCATTGTGTGTGAAAGAAAGTTGAGGCAAGTTATTTAAAAAAATAGGAAACCAAGGAAGAATCACAATTGTAACGAGCAAATAAATGAGTAAAGTAAGATTCTACAACAGGTCAAATATTCGACGTACCAGTTATTTTTCCGCTGTCTGTTGTCAGAGAAGTTAAGCATTTTCGCCCACCATTGCGACATTCCCGACAAATGAAATAATTTGTGACCGTTTCTCAATCCGACAATAAATTTGCCTTAGAACAAATAATGGCACCTCCCAAACGAGCCTGTAATAGATCGTTTAAAGCACTACGTAAAACACGTTTAATACGTTTCTCATCGCTAGTTAAGAGAGGATTCAAATTAGCAGTTTATATTTTGTGTTGTAGCTCTTTAATATGAGATAGACGTTCTCGACAAATTGCTTTTGAAATACGAATTGCCAGAGCTTGACAGCTGTTTTGAAGTTACACCACCAACGAAAATCAGGATGAGCTGAAGCAAATACAGACCAGAGATTAAGAAGAGCATTGGTAAAGGAATCATGCAACATGATTTATTTAGACGTATTTAACATAAAATAACCAGGTCCAAAAGAAATCGTTGAAATATTATAAAGGCAAAGTTCCACAAAACCATGATCAGAAAATGTACAAGAAAGAATACGACAAAATACTGAGCCTTGAAAAAGTTGAATTGAAACTAAAAAGCGGTGAATACGAGTTGAAATAGATCTATTCGTCCAAGTAAATTCCTTTAAATTGGGATGTAACCTCTATCAAATATCACACAATGAATAGGTACACATAATATTCTTTAAATCTTCATATGAGACCATACTGCTTAAAAAATTCCATTCACATTTGTCTAAAAGTGGGTCAGAAATACAATTAAAATCACCGCAACCAATAAGGGGGCGACTAGATATTAAATACTGATCCAGATTATGGAAACAAAAATTTCGATCAGTCTCACCCATCAGGGCATATATACAAACAATACGTATAAAGGTACGCCAAAACCCATCAAGCCAACGTACACGACCTTCAAAATCACAGCCATTATGAATAACACGAGCGTTACATCGATTATGTATAAATATGCCAACACCACAAATATTACTTTAAAACAATTATTTCAAAGTTAGAAACTGTCCCATACAGGCGTGTGTGTCATCGACGTGGAACACTTAATTGATCAATTAGGTCTCTGAGATCCGTCTGAAACGTCTTTTAGTCACATGTTAGGATTTTTCCTTCTTTATATTTCTTTCACTTACACAAAATATGGTGGTTTCCTCTCGTTACAGGCCTATTTTCCATCACTTAAAGATGTGTTTTCTGAATTTAGTTTTTTACATGAGCTTAGGAGTATAATTATTTATTAAATTTAATTTTCACCTTGTTTTATTGGTCATTTGGCTATACACATTAATTAACCTGCTCACCTCCTTCCTTTCAACAAAATAGTATTAAACGCTTGTTACCCTCTAGTAATAGCGTCTCAGAAGTCGCTGTTTTCTCTCTCGCTAAAGAAGTGTATGGATATTGATCGAAGTACATTGAAAAAACTGGGGATCATTCACTGACGTTATTGAAACAGAATGAGTAAAGGAACAAGGTGTGTGTTTCAAACTGCAACAGTTACTACCGCAGCACCTGTCACACTCGGTTACTACCCTTTGTGAGTCAGAAGCGTGCCGCGAACAAATTTGCTACTTGTGCTCAAGACGTTTGCTTCGAGGTTTGCTTTCACTGCAAAACTTTCAAATTTGCTTTTACTGTTTTGTAACGTTTTTTTGTTTTTCTACTTGCCTTTCCGTTCGATATCGCAATATCAAACACTCTTGTTATTGTTGGAAAATTTAATTCTCTATAGTAGTTACACACACACACACACATATATTTGCTTCTAAATAAGGTGTGCAATCGTCGGTGTCACCTTGTTTCTGTTGTGTGGATCCCGCACCCTACATGCATTACGAAAGTCAGAGAACAACCCGTGGAGATTTTTATTTTTGTCTTTCAAATAAACTTTGAATGGTGGGTTTGGTTAAAAGTGTAAGGAAACGCCGCTCGCTACACCTGCTTGGAGCGGCTACTTTTGTTAGTGTTCGCATAAAATGGTAGATTGGGTATCGTCCCTTCCCTCTTCCTTAAGCTTCTGATCTATAATATGTTTGGGAAGAGTGTTTAATTTACAACATACTTACTGCTTTTCGTTCGTTACCTGCATGAGGTTTCTGTCGCTAGCTCTTAAACAATTAGTTCCTCTGATCGCGTGATAAAAATGTCTTACCAAAAGAGCTCGACTATAGACACATGCTACTAAGATACTTCACTTGAGCCCACAGCGTTTAGATTTTTGGATCACTTATATCAAAACCTGTGAAAGAGTGAGAGGTACTGAGTAGCTCTTTGCGAGACCTACCAATATGTATATGATAAAAGTAACACACAATGGAAAAAGTAAAAAAGGAAATGGTAGGAGAAACCTACGAGGTTCTCTAACTTTGGGATGTTCTTCAAACCCTTATCAACAATATCACTTCATGAGGAATTTAAAGTGAGATGGGTAGTAACCTCAGTGTTTGAGTTCAAGAGGAGTTCACTGTGTGTTGGGGTAGATGTTTACATCAAGATGTCCTCAGAACGTTGCTTCTTGACTGACTTTGGAGAGCCAGTAAGTTGGTTGGTTTCATGTTTTATGGCACAAAGCAACTAGGCTATCTGCATCAAGCCAGTAAGTTCTTCTATTCTCTTGTGAATTTTAGACTTTCGTCTGACAAGGAATGGAGTATGATAAAGTGAGGTACAGATACAGAATGGAGTAGAGACTGTTGTTCAGAATTTTCTATGTGTGATTACTTACCAATGAGCTATTTTTATTAGAATTTGGGGGGTCCATAATATAAAAAGCAATACTCGGTGCACCCTCATTCCACCCATCATGAAGTTCTACAAGGGGATGCACTACAATGCCAAACAAGTAAACTATATAAATACCAAGGCTTCATGAGCACTATACTCATACATCAGCATCAGACAGAATATCTACAACACCTGTTGAGAAAGCCTAACACTAGTACTCAGTTGATCCTAGCTCAACAAGACCAGCCAATAGATCCTGGAGAGGCCACTTTTTTTAAACAAGAATTCAGAGCCAATACACACACACACTTTAGATTCATCATTTCATTGCTAGATGAACCCCAGTAGGAACAAACAGCCTTCAGTAGAGAAGAATATTACTCAGCCATAACTGCCTGTGCATTCTCAGTATGTGCAACAACAGAAACCTGCACAAATAGTCCTCTACATCACATTCATAGGACTTAACTCATCCACACTATCATTTGCAACTCAGAAAATGGTCATTTAAATGCAGCTTTTCCCATTCATAGAGAAAATCAGCCACCAAAAATAGCAAGTATTACACTGGGGAACACTTTTTCAGTAACTTTGAGTTGCATTGGATATTTTAACTGATTCTGAAGGAGTTTTAGGCGCTGATTTCAAATCTGAAATTAGTTTTTCTCTACAAGCTCTAGTTTGTATGCAATTTGAGGTTAATGAAATTGTACAAACGTGAACTTGCGTAAACCATGTATAAGCATTTTCATGTCCATATATATAGATAGCTTCTAATATTTTGATCATTCTATTTTTGTTTCAGATCAAACATGGCTTCCAAAAATAGATATCATTGCAGAAACAAGCCTGATGCCTTCTGCTACACATGTGGATGCTACACACTCAATCGTCAGAGACGTAACATATCCTCGTTCGTCAAGCGTGCCTACAAGGCATATTTTGAAGTTCATCTTGGTGATCAAGACAAGCAATGGGCTCCTCATGTTGTGTGCCACAATTGTGAGGAAATGCTTCGAGACTGGATCAAAGGAAAACGCAATGGTCTGCATTTTGGTGTTCCAATGATTTAGCGCGAACCCACCAACCATGTAACTGACTGTTATTTCTGCATGGTAAACACAACGGTGTTGGGAAGAAAAACCGACAAAAGATTACGATCCAAACATTCCCTCAGCTATTCGCCTGCTCCGCACTCTGAAGAAGTTCCTGTTCCAGTTTTCAAAGGCTTGCCTTCATTGGACGATAAAGACATTGGACATGATACAAGCGAACAAGACAGTTGTGACAGTGAATTGTCAGAAAAGTGTACACAATCGAGAACTGTTCTTCAGACACTGAACCTTTCCCGTCCCCAAGCCTCTTCCCCAGGCTGAACTGAATGATTTAGTGCGGGATTTAGGTCTTTCAAAGAAAGCAGCAGAGCTTTTGGCATCAAGATTACAAGGCAGAAATCTTGTTGATCACTCTGTTAAAGTATCATATTTCAGAAAGCGTGACCAGCTTTTAGTGACCTTCTTTTCAGAAGACAGACAGTTTGTTTACTGCCATGACATCCAAGGGCTTCTCATAGAACTGGGTGTACCTTATTATAGACCTGCTGAATGGAGACTCTTTTTAGACAGTTCAAAACGCAGTCTAAAGTGTGTTCTTTTACATAATGGGAATGTTTATGGACCTGTCGGTCACTCAGTGCATTTATGGAAGACTATGATGATAAGAGAATGGTCATGGACTTATTAAAATATAATGAGCACAATTGGATCATTTGTGTAGACTTAAAGATGGTCAACTTTCTTCTTGGACAACAGAAAGGTTTCACCAAGTTTCCATGTTTCCTCTGTATGTGGGACAGTCGAGCACGAGACAGACATTGGGTCCAGAAGGACTGGCCTATTTGTGACACCCTTGAAGCAGGCATGCCAAATATCATACAAGACCCAATTGTAAGCAGAGATAAGATCATCTTTCCTCCTCTTCACATCAAATTAGGTTTGATGAAGCAATTTGTCAAGGCACTGGAAACCGAAGGTGAATATTTCCAACACATCATCACAGCTTTACCAGGGTTATCATTTGAGAAGATCAAAGCAGGCGTGTTTGATGGCCCACAGATTCGAACCCTAATTCGTGATGATCAGTTTGTTGCTAAGATAACCGCTTTAGAAAAGGCAGCATGGTTATCCTTTGTGGCAGTCGTTCAGAACTTCCTTGGAAACAATAAGGCGGAGAACTACAGTGAACTTGTGAACAGAATACTCCTCACTTTTCGTGATCTCGGTGCAACATGAGCATCAAGCTTCATTTTTTGAACAGCCACCTTGATAAGTTCCCTGACAACCTGGGGCTGTGAGTGACTTAACAAGGAGAACGATTCCACCAAGACCTAAAGGTCATGGAAGAACACTACCAAGGGCTGGGACAAAAGTATGATGGCTGACTACTGCTGGAGCATTAAACGAGATTGTCCAGATGAAGTGTACAAACGCAAAAGTTACAAACGCAAATTCCTACCTGAATAAAATACACAAACAAATTGATAAGCTATTCCTATAATTTCATATAATAACGAAAAATTAAAAAATAAATAAAAAATGTCAAATTGCATAAAATCTGTAGCTTGCAGACAAAAACCGACTTCAGATTTGAAATCAACACACTCAAATTGACTATAGAAAGGTCTTTTTTTAAATGCAACAAAATGAGTGTTCCCCAGTGTTATCAACCAGATACAAAGCAGCCTGATTCACTCCAAGACAGAAACTGGTGCTTTCAACAGAGTATGAATGATGGTAATTAAAAAAATTGATTATCTTATCCTATAAGCAATTTTTATCAAACCAATCCATAGAACAAAAATTTCTCAATTTTAAAATAGATGACAGGCACTGTGTGTGTGTGTGTGTGTGTGTGCGCATGCACGCGTGTGTTTTCTCACTGATATTTAATCAACTCAAACACAAATTTATTTTGAAAATGGTTTTACTTAATTACCATAACCACAGAAAACACATTTCAGGTTGTTTATCAAAGGCAATGACAACAAGTAGATATGAACTACTTTCTTGTTCTACGAAGGTAAAACTTCCATGTCTGCAGGACAAAACTTTCTCAGCTTAACCCTGGACTTCATCTATAAAAAAAATACATAAATTAGTATTAACATCAATAGCTTTATATTATCAAAGGTTGAATACCTTATGTGGACAACAAGTAGTATTAAATATACTTTATAAAATCAAAAACATTATTTAAATTCTGCAAAAATTATTTAGCTGTGATTATCTTATCTCGTAGCTTTACTTTCAAACAATATGCACTTTTTGATGAAACTTTGATGTAATTCTTGTCCCAAAATTAAGAGTGGCCCATATGTTCAATGACTAGTTACTTCAAATGTACCTGAAATAATGTTTTTTTTAGAAAACATATATGAACATGAAATTTGGTTATTTCATTTGTAAAGAAACCTTGGGAAGGGAGGACAAAATATGTCACTGATACTTTGGTAAATCCATTTACTCAGATAGTGAGCACTCCGTAGTAGCAAAGGCAAGACATTGTGAAACCAGCTGTGCATTGAGGTGAAGGTAATAAGTACAACAGAAATCACAAAGAAAAAATAAGCTATCATATAATTGCATTATTCTTTTTAACACACACACACAAGTACCAGAATGCACCTCAACTTATGGACTCCTTTGCATATCAAGAAGTAAGAAGGAAAAAAGTCAATCTTTGGTGGAGTCAAAATATCACCCTATAGCGGTTTTAAACAGCTTTTACATTGTCCACTAGTTATAATTAAAAAAAAGAAAGAAATCATGAATGTTTTGAAATATTATGCTACTCTGAACAACTGAACACTGCTTGCATTATTTCAAATTTACAGAAAACAAACTTACTACACCACACACGAAGTTAAAATACACTCAGACAACTTTGGACCCCAGCATGAATTCAAGAGAGTTGTTATAAATGTTGTAGAATGCCCTGTGAAAGACAGAACCTAAAATCTTATTGCATGTAGTTTTGCTTAACAAGAGGAATTGCAGTTTGTTCTCTATCAAGCATATTTCAACAAAATGAAAGTGACAAAATTCAGGTGTACATGTCTCCCAGAAGTATGCTCATTCCTACTTTAAATATGGTTTCAACACCTTTTATCAATAAAAAAATGTCAAGCATTACACCGTACTCTTTAATAATTGAATATGTACTAAATATCTGTAGAACAAAAATGATAGTAGTCATATATGTACTGTGTACTATATTATTTTTCATGTGAAAAAAAGCTGAAACTATAAACAGAGTAAAACTTAAAAATTATGATTCTCACTTGCCAATTTCCAATGAAAATCTTAAATACCAATGATCTTTCTGTGGGTTATAAACTTTCTCAATCACATTTTGAAAATATGTTTTGAACTGAATCTGGTGTTAATATTTCTGCTTTTTTTAAAAGTAAACTGTGGCAAAATATTCTACAGTATAAATCATCTAAGTTTAAAGATGGTGTGCAATATATGAGTAGTACTGTCTATCAAGCCAAATATTTCCCAATATTTATGAAACAAGAACTTTTAGTTTTTCAGTTGAAATATGTAAGACTTGTTCATATCTTTTTCAAACAAAATATTTTCCTAGATAACCATCAATGTTTTGCTACAATTTTAAACATGCTAACCTGAATAAAATGCAAGATGCAATGAACCAAAGTTGAAATTGAATGTCTAACAAAGAGTATATACAAAACCAGTTCTTAGCATTTCAGTAATCATAAAGAAATTAGATTTATAATAAACCCTTGCCATAAAAAGTGGTTAATAAATCATTATATTTAAAGACTCATAATAAGCAACTGACTGAGGAAATAAGTCTCAAGTAGAGGAAGTATGTAACCAAAAACTTGTTTAAGAAATTAAATAACAAACATGGCATAAATACACAAACACACAGACAAACGTTTTGTTTCAAAAGCAACAAAACAAAAATCCCTTAACATTCCTGAAATCCTAAGTGACTATATACAATACTTTCATTGCAACCTGTGATCAATTTATTATAAAGAGAACTCCAATGAAGTCAGAAGTCATCATACTACATAGCTGCTCTTTCGAAGATTCTAAATTACCTCAAGTTTGATTTACTTTCTCTGCAAACTCAATCTTAAAACCAATTCCAAATGTATATTAAGGCTTTTAATTCCTCCATACATTTCATGGTTAATATTACTATTATTTCTTTTAATATTACTATATTTATATTTGAAATTATTGCCTACCATTTTCTTCTTCCCTTTCATCCTCATCATCATCCTCTTCATCATCGTCATCTTCCTCTTCCTCCTCTGTTTCAAAAGTGTTGTCAGGAATGTCATACAATCTAATAACAGGCTGCAAGTACACGAGTGACTTGTTACTAAAACAACTTAAAAACTAGCATTGTACTGAACACAAAATATATTAATTTGATTATTAGTTTATCAAACCTACTAAAGAATTATTGAAATCTTGGGGAGAAAAGATTAGTTTGAAGAAACCTGTTTTCAAAAAGTAAATAAACAATGTCAATTTAAGAACCACAACAACACTTTATGTATTCTGAAGTCATCTTTACAAAATTTCTACTTGCACATTTCTCACTTGGATTTTTATACCATACTAAAACTTTAAGCTACCTTGTTTGGATCTTTCATTATGAGATACTTTCCTTCCTTCAGCTTCATACAGTTATCAATGATACAACGTAAAATGCCCCATGCATTGTCCATGTTCAGGTTAATCTGGTCAGCAAATTCCTTGGGTTTAAATTGTTGTGTACCAAGAATAGCATGTTTGGATGAATCTCGAACATGAATACGTGAGACATATCTGAAAAATGTATGAAATACACATTTTTATTTTCAAAAAAATAGATCTACAACGTAATTAAATTTTTCTTGTGTACAAGCATTTGTTAACAGCTACATAACAGGTAATGATTTTACAGAGGAAAATACAATAATCAAAATGAATAATAGTTTTAGAAAAATACAGTCAAACTGATAAAACTTGCAATTTGTTTAATATCTTGTAGTTTCACAATTTTAATAGTAAGGATGAACAACTAATATTTTCTTCATTGAGCATTACAAACAAAACTTTTACCTAATTTTTTTATCTTAATTTGAGTTATTAATCACATACATAAAACCCATGCTATTAAAATTTCTAAAACCATAAGTTGTAAACGTGTTTATTTTCAAACTAACAAACGAAATAATTTCAAGTTTACATTTATTTTCACAACAACTGTTGATGGATTTATAAAGAGAAATTCCAATATAATGACAAGACACAAATATTTATGTATTTTCTGATCTACAATTGTATGTTAAATTAATAAAATAAAATACACAAATATCATGTCCATTCTGATGCAACCAAAACTCATGGACAAAACCTTTATGACGTTCATTATTGCAACTAACAAAATATTTATATCTTACTTTATGCAGCTTTTGAGATGAGCAGTTTTATCTACTAAATGTAGAAGAATTATCTATACATACAACCTGCAAAGGTGAAAATCTCAAATTCCAACAATATCTGAACCTGATTCTTGTATACAAAAGACAAATTGAATGTTACACTGCAAGGACTTGTACTTTCAACAGTTTTTATGTTGTAATGTAACTAGATTTTCTGATGTGTATCAAATCAGTTACCTCAATTAGTCTTTGGTAAACCCTCTCACTACAACTCAGTTCCAGGAACTTGTCTCATAACCATTTTATGTTTGTTACAGTTTTTATACTATTAAAACTGCATGTACTAATATCTATAATGTCATAGAGTAGTTTTATGTTTAATTCAAGCACCCTTATTTTTCATCCTGCAGAATTTCTCCAAGTCCTTCACTTTACACCACTGAAAAAATCCAGTGTTTCACATTAATTGAAAAATAATTTGTGCAACTTATATTTTATTAATTGGAAGCTTCTGCATTAAATATTTATCATTTCTAAATTCTTTGTTCTTCATTGTTTTTCAGATTCACTGTTGTACTTCATCTCAATGAAGATTTTGTTACACCTATCATAACAAGATTTTTAACAGTAGACAATTATCATAACAGATTTCCTCACTCTTGTGACTGATGATTTATTCTACTGATTTTAGCACTTTATTGAAATGGTGTGTATTTTAGGTTTCACAATTGGCTTCATATTTCACACCAAAACCTAAATTATATTATACTACGTGGAATGCTACAAATGTCCATGACCTTTTCAAAAGTTGATTATTTTGCAATCACAGTTGGCTTCATGTGACCATAAATACACAATATATACAACACTGTTGTAAGAAGATTCCTCTGCACTTGAAACTTGTTAAACATGAAACATGGAGCACAGAACCACCTGGATCAGTAAATAATGGTGGGAGGAAAATAAGGCAATACACCAGTAAACTATCAAGAAACACGTAATTCAACAAACTGCATATGTATTTCATGTACTTTGAAAATTTATTCTTCATAAATGGACATAAAACTTAAGAAACAAGAAAAGTAAAAAACTTAATTTAAAAAAGGGAATAGGAATTATCAAAATAAAAGTACAAAAACAAGTTGAATCAAGATGCATAAATTATATATATTTATATAAACACATTTCCAAACCCAGTTTTTTTACTTCAAGTCTCTCGTCGTAGGCTTGAAAACATAATCTTTGCATTTTAATACTCATTTCTATACTTCTTTTAATATCCCTATTCCCCTCTTTAAATTAACAATTACACTATGTAACAAAATGTTTACTTTTTTCCTTTTACTGGGCAGAAAGTATTTCCCAATTGCTTATGCCTAAAGTAAATGGAAAAGACCTATTTTTCTCTTCAAACTTTGATTTTGTGACCTGGGAGTGTATAACAAAAACATGCTGGGAGACTATATTTCAGGGCTGATACGTCAAAGTGATTTACATAACAGTTCCAAATCTCAAAAAACAACTCACTTCTAAACATTTTTGTTGATTTTTGTATAACTTTAGTATAAATACATGTAAATCTTGATTTATATGTTGTTTTATTCAGACCTTATGTTAATGAAAATGTGAAAATTTTCCCATTTTCACATAGAAAATAGGTTAATTTCTAAATTTCATTATACACATCACAAAAGCAAAGTTTACAGGGACTAATGGCCATTTTCTGTACTTTTACAACATGAGCAATTAAGAAATAACACACTATCCAGGAACAAAAATTTATGTTATAGTGTTACTAATTATCTTGCCATTATATGAATACCTAATTATTGAATAAATTAAATTTTAATATTTCAAGCATATAAGGTTGAATAACTTATGAGGCTTGACTTTTACTACTGATTTATAATTAACTTTTGCACATGGCCAGGTTGTTAAGGTACTTGAATCGTAATCCAAATGTCGTGTATTTGGATCCCATCACACCAAACACACTCACTCTTTAAGCCATGGGAACATAATAACATGGCAGTCAATCCCACTATTCATTGGTAAAAGAGTAGCCCAAGAGTTGACAGTGGGTGGTGATGACAAGCTGCCTTCCCTCTAGTCTCACACTGTTAAATTGGGGACGACTAGCTCAGATAGCCCTCGTGTAGCTTTGCGTGAAATTCAAAATTCAACACAAACTACTCACTCATAAGTAACCTTTTACTTAGTTTTATAAGCGTGCTACACAAATTATCCCTTATTCTTTTGAAGTTCATACTATTATATATTTATTACAATGTGCAATTATTAAAACCCAACAAAACCAAATTTTCCAAGACTGTCGTTCAGATCATACTTCCTTGAACCCAGACATTATCCACCCTTGTGATGTCGAAAAAACCCACTTGTACAGAAATATATATGCAAAAACGGCTCGTTTGGGTTGAGAAAATATTTTACGTAGAAGGGCGAACAACGTTTCGACCTTCTTCGGTCATCGTCAGGTTCACAAAGAAAGAAACAGGTAACTGCCTGGAAGCTGACCACATGTTTGGAAGGGGTTGTGTAACTGAGTGTCGAAATATAGAGGGCAGTGTTAGATGTTTGAATATATAATTTTATATTATTTATTTTATTATATTTAATATAGGTATAAAGGCGTTCCTTTATATTGGTTTATTTTGGGTTTACGTTGTTGTATAAGTAAGGCTTCTTTAATTTTGCGTTTGTTTATGTTTGTTTCTTTATTTAGTATTTGAGTGTTTTCTATGGTTATGTAAGAAGTCTTTTATTATGATTATGCTTGAAATCATTTAAAAAGCAATAGAAGTACAAGAAACAGTATATCCTACAGTGTAAAGAATTTCATGAAAAGCATGTGTATTATCTAAACATTAATTATGTGTGATCTTTTTATCAAAAAAAGAAGTGTCCTAAGTGTGTATTTAATTAACCTAATACCAATCCTACATTAAAAAGGTTCTATGATGTTTTTTAATAGTACCATCTACAGAATTATAAAATATTTAAATCACAGCTCCAACAATGATTAAAAAAAACACAAAAACCTACCCAAACTTGATGTTGTCAGACCCAGCTAAGAGAGCTTGAACAGTCCACTTTGCTAGTTTACAAGAATTGTTCTTCAACTCATTAGCTAGCACTGCTCCCCGTTGGGTGTCCAGTTTCTGCCTCCAATCAATACCTCCTGAAAACTAGATGTAGAAAATAAATGAAGCAATTGCATTATAATAAGAATTACTTAATTTATACCTGTAAACATTCATTAAAACTGCAATTAAAAAAAATGGAATATTTCAATTATGAAGCCTTTTCCTGCCAGCAAAAAACACTTTAGCCAATTATTTTAACTGAGTAAAATAATTTCACACTTTCCATTTCCAGTGATCAGTATGGCTGACAAAGTGCACCATTTTTCAAAGTATTTTTTCACTTTTATAAAATAGAGCACTTAAAGGATTTCTGTTGATACAGATAAATTCAAATTGAAAAAAAATAATAATAAATTGGAGAAGTTTTTTCTTCCCAGGCCCCAGTTTACAGTAGATATAAATGTTATATTACTCTCAAACTATTTCACATTGTTTGTAATGCAGCTCTGATAGACTGACAGACATTTTCTATTACCAGACTTACAAATAAAAAATTCTAATAATTTCATTATTCATTTTGTTCTTCCATTTTTATTTTGTTCTCCTGCTCCTTCTCATATTTGTTTAGTCTAAATTGGTCAAGGATAGACTTCATAAAAGCTGTACATAAGTAGAGCTGTCATGCTGTTCCTCCTCATCTAAAACTTTGATAAGAGGGAAATGCTGAACCACATATAATCTGCATCAGGCTGTCCCTGAACCTGTTCTTTCCAGCCTGTGGCCTGTCTAAAACGTTTAAGGAAGTAGTCTGAACCTTCCTTGTCTCTAAGTTTTAAATGCAAGGGAAATTATATTATTAGTCTCATTCACAGAGACTTCTAAGAATGACATAAACCTTTCTCATATGAACCCATGGCCAACACCAGGCTGTGAAGCCTTAAAAGTTGGGATATAATCTAGTTCATTATGTAAAACAATTATAATTAGATGAGCATTAAGTTCTCACCCTTACATTACAGAATATCAAATTACCAGGGATTTCTCACCAATCAAGTCTTCATGACCCCAGGTTTTTACCCATGAGTATATCTCCAGTCACAGTGAGGCTCACAACTGCCCCACAGACCACCACCTTCACTACTTCATGCCTTTTGACCCATCTACTTGTGAAACAGCTAAGGCTAACCAATGCTATCTATCAACACTGCTTCCAGTTCCTCATAGCATTGACCACAACTGGGGTTGAATTACTGTTGCTGAAGAAAGTCTGCAAGTCCTATTCAGATTGCTCTGTCTAGTCAAGGGCTCACAAGACTGTGACATACAATTTTCCTTCTCAGGTACATAGCCATAGCAAGAAAGATACCACAAACACAAAAGTCCTTATGTCCAGAAAATATTTCTCCTAGACCTTTACACTCTTTTACAGCTGTTGTTCCTCAGTGCTCGACTCTTAGTCGTAAGTACTTTGAATTGTGGAAAATGCAGTTTTCTCAAGTGCAAAGCTTCAACTCAACAGCACAATAATTCAAAAGTGCATAGGCAAATACACACGTTCGAGGAACAAGCAACAACTCTGAAACTTTTCCCAGGATATAGGTGCTAACCACGACTCATTTTCACTCTCAGTAAAAAAAAACAAAGTGGTGTTGAATCCTTAAGATATCACCTAACTTGCTAGTGGAAACGTTCATTGACTATTTCCAACAGTATGTTCTACTTTATATCAACCTTTCACACAAAAAATATATATAACATTTTAGTTGAGGAGTAGCTGATTGATTGTTTACAGTTAAGCACAAAGCTAAACAATGGGCTGGTTATCTGTGCTTAACACACCACAGGTATTTGAAACTGAGTTTTTTGTATTGTAAATCTGCAGGCATGACTGTGTTACTGAGGGATGTCTTAGTTGAGTTATTGAGTCAAACAGGTATAACAAGGAAAAGATGCACTTAGTCATTCCATTTTCTGACATTATATCTTAAAACTACTTATACAATATACACAGAAATTTTGAATAACGTTATCTAAAATAACAAGGTAGAAAACACTCACTATGCTTACATATCACAAATTGATCATGTTTCTAAGTTGTTCCAGTTATAAGTATAGAGGGTAATGAACCATTATGATCTTAGTCTTCTTCGTTCAGGTTACATTCTTGAAGTAACTGAACAGAAGATTAAGAGAGACTTGCTTACAATAACTATAAGACATTACAGTTTAGAACAAAACGGTTTTTACTCTTTAATCCTTAAGTGTGTTCTTCGAGCAACATACCACACTATTACCATCAAACTGGTACAGACCCCATATAATGTATTATCTACAAACTACTGTAGAAAGTTGAAGCTGAATACATAAGCTAAAATGAACTCTTAAATCTAAAATTTCCTTTAAATTTATACAAATACAAACATCAATATAGTACATAAAACTTTATTAACACTATAAAACAATCTAATCATCCTTCCTGAATCTAACAATTTTTTTTTCTCATCATGTAACAAAATGGCAATTGAATGGAATGTTTAAGTTAAAATATTTCAGAATTTATTAATCTGGGTCATTATTACAAAAAGATAATGTTTTTCATATTTTATCATCTCCTACTACATTACTAAAATATTTTTTTATATTTCTACTTCCAAAATAGTACAACTGAGAAAAAAATGCATTCAGAGAGCTTGTTCTAATAAAAGTATTTCTGTGATATTTCAAAATCAGAGTTCTTTTTATTATGATTAACTGCACTTTTGGTTTAGATTTGTAAAAATTGTCTGTGTGTATGTATAATATATCAATAAGGCCATAAAGCTACTGGCATTTAACATTCAAACTATCCCAAAACAAAAAAAGAAATTTGATAACCTAGGGTAAAAAATAAAACAAAACTGATAGTTCGATTGGTAGCAATACTGAGTAAAGCTGCATCTAATGATATAAATCATGATCAAATTTCTTAATAGCTTTTGTTTTGTAAATTATGCATTTCCAACTGCAATATACTGGTTATATTTATAAGTACATAAATAACTCGTCACAGAGTTAACTAATTTTCATCAATGTTTCTACTCTCAACCTCGGTAGAATTGGTGTCTAGCTAATGCAGAAAACTGATATCAGATATTTAAACTAAATAATTAATTCTTATATCTGCTAAATGTGTGTGCACAAGGTACAGCTTTCAACAGAAAAAATATCAAATATGTGAAAAAGACTAGAGTACAGAATTGTTTAAAAAACACTACCAAAAACCAATATAACAGAGTATCAAAGTATTAAAAATTAGATGAAGCAATACAAAACACAAACAAATCTTATTAAGCAAGCCATACCAACCTGTATTTTATGTAAACCTTTTGTACACTCCCCATCTATAAATGTATTTTTTTTAATTGATATTTCAGTTTGAATGATCTTTGGCTAAGCACATAACTGGTGCTTTGTGAAATGACATTCTGCCAAAGTACTGGCATGCTCTAAAAACACATTTTGAAACCAGTGTACTCACCAAAATGAAAACAAGATTATTGGCAAACAGGTTGTTTCATAAAATAGCAGCTTCTATTGACATACGTAACATTGTATAAAAAAGCAAGTTTTTTGTTTTGTTCTTATCAAGCTCATAATAATGACAGAAAGACTCAATTTCTTAATTCTCTAACTTTTTCAGCATGGGTTCAGCTCCTCGGGCCAACCTCATAACCATTTTTTGCTTGCTATAGTATTCATACAATAACTTTTAAATTACTAAGTTCACGTCAGCGAAATTTAACAGGTTATCAAGTACGCATTACAATGATTTCACATGCAAAGTATCAAATTTTTTAATTTCGTTGAAACAATGGGTTTCTCATGCCTTTTTTATTTCCTTTTTGTACGTTGCCTGTCCAACATGCAAAGTAATTTTCATTTTAAAAATTATTTTTATGCATCAGAAAATTTAAATTTCACATGCAGAATCTTAATGTTCAGATAATTGTCAAATCTTTCTTAAGAAAAACTATTTTATCTGTTATTTATCTGACAAATCTCTGTACAGGTTTGGTAGATATTTATTGTAACCACCATAAAAAATTAGGAAATAAATATAAACTTTGCTTTGTTTCATTCTAGAATAACAACAAATTATAACACAAAAACAAACATTTAGATTAAATAGCTTAAACCTGATAACATTATACATTTATTATTTTCTGTTTTATTCTCCCATACAGGATATGAAATGATTTAATTTTTTAAGGTTTTAAATAAATAAATATAAATACACACACACACACAGTTGGATAACCCAAATTCATGAATTATACTGATACCATAAAATTCCACTATAATTTACCAAGTGTAGTATTTAAGTTGTATTTCAATATATATATAAACAAGAAAAAACACCACCTTTAAAGCAAGCTAAAGACACAGCCTTCCTGTTAAATCTTGGTTCAAAATTAAAATGGCTAATAAAATCACTAGGGTGAAAGGCATTCTGAGCTTTCAATTGGTTATTCATGTCATATATTGCAATAAGTGTATGTAAGGGACCATTTCCAAAAGCAGAAACAGGTAAGTGCAGTCGCTGTATTTGATTCAGTACATAAGAGATATCTTTGCAAAAATAAAAGATACAAAGTTCTTATTTTACATTCCATCTTGTTAATATTGGTGATTTGAGTTTCCAATTCATACAAAATTACAGATTTAGTATTTTGACATCACAAAAATCTAATTTAAACTAATATTGCACTCAACATACCACGTAACACATGAAAATTGACATTTAAATGTTTTTAATAGTTACTTTATATAAATTCATGAAATTGTAATTTAATAAAATTTTAACTGCAAGTAAAATGCAATGACATGGCATTTAATCCATGACTCATCACAAAAGGGGTTAATTGAAACAATCTGGTTTGTTTGTTTGTTTTTAAATTTCTCACAAAGCTACTCAAGGGCTATATGCACTAGCCGTCCTTAATTTAGCAATGTAAGACGAGAGGGAAGACAGTTGGTCATCACAACCCACCATCAACTCTTGGGTTACTCTTTTACCAACATATAGTAGGACTAACCATCACATTATAATGCCCAATGGCTGAAAGGGTGAGCATGTTTGGTGTGATGGGGATTCGAACCCGCGACCCTCAGATTTTGAGTCGAGTGCCTTTACCACCTGGCCATGCCAAGCATAAAGCAATCTGGAAACTAAATAATAAAAATGCATCAATGGCTTCAAAATATAGAACAGGCTTTTTTCTTTGCTGATAATACAGCACATATCATTAAACCTCAGATTCCTGGTATGCTTCTAGCAAAGTGCTTGTTTAACAAAAACAGACTGAAAACAATCTAATAAAAAATGATGAACTGTGCTTAATAAATATGTTGTAAACATCTGGTGAAGAACATGCTTAACTCTTTCACTACAATTAGGTCAAAGTGTGCACGTCATGACTTTTAGAGAGTAACAATCAAAATTTTATTAAACTATTATTACTGTGTACAAATATACTTGGCATCAAAACACAGTTAATAAATCAAAATTTAATATGGGTTTGAAGTTCTTAATTTTATAAGGAAATAGTTATTTAAAAGAAAACCACTCTCTCCTAACATGAGAATTGTGACATTTGCTCTCTAGGTCTTCTCTCTTTTCTCGTTTATTTACAACAACCAACTACAAGATTTAATGAAAATTATTTAATAAAATATGTAGTTATTGCTCAGAAAAGGTATAATTACTATAGCTTTCAATCTTATTTGTTAATGAAGCCATAAAGTGGAAGATGAGACCTACTTCCAACATCCATCTGTTACATCTTCTTTCACAAATTGCCATTAGTTGTCATATGTATTAAATACTATATTATTTATAACCAACAGAAAGTCAAAGTTTTAATCTATCAAATGATGTACTATATGAGACTATTTTATGCAGAGAGAACTGTGTATTTTGTAACTTCATAGTTGTAAAACTTTATTCCCACAGCACACACACTGAGCAGCTTAACTATATTTATGGCTCTTATCATGCAGTCAATAAAGCCAGAAAAATTGTTAGTTATATGACATTGTTTGCTTTTTATATGTTGTTATTCTGTGTTCTTAGGTGATTTATTTAATTAAATAAAAATTATTTAGTGCAGTACTAATATTAGTATAAAAAAAATTAGGGTTACTTTTTATCGACAGTAATAAAAAAATGACCCAGTAAGTACTATATTTCTTGTTCTACTGTATTATTTATGCATTGTTTTATATGTAACTAAAATGTAAAAATTAGAAAATTAAGTTAGATGAAGTAGAATCAATATTTATATGCATCTTGTGCATCATGTAATTTGACAGCATAATGAGATCTACATGTTTGCCAACTGATTTTAACTTGTGTGGCTGATTTATTGTTTAGATACAATTCAAAAGGCAGTAAAATAGTAAACCTTCAGTTGAAATAAGTGCGTACTGTTATAAGTATATATAGCTATATAGGTGAAACAAATGCAGTTTCCCGTTACAGTATGAAGTCATTCCAAAAAGAAACAAAAAGGTCATTTAGATATATTTTGTATTTTTTATGGTGGCTAAACTGTTGTTTACATAGCTATGGTAGAGATTGTTCAATATTAATTTAGGAGGTTTTTAAAAGATTATGCAATAAAAATTTGATACGTTTCACATGAATAAAACTATTTTTAATCTTAACATGAAAATCACTTTGAATCCATATATGAACAGAAATTTTCAACAGAAATGATTTATTAACTATTCTGAATGTTTGTCTACAAAATACTTAATGCTCACTGAAAGCTTGCAGAATTTCAAATTATAATATGGAAGCCAAAAGTCAATTTAGGGTCACAAACTCGGCTGAACTCACCAAGCCCAGAGCAAGAGATTTAACTTAAGCCATCAGGGATAAAAAGCCTAACAAAAAACACTTAAAGACAAATGTATAACTTTATCTATAACAAGGTACATGATTTGTTTCTTGTGACAATTCAATGCTTGCCACCACTGATTCTCAGCAGAAGTCATAACTTACACCACTTTAACATATTTACATAATAAAAGCTTACCCTTGGGTCCCACTCATTCAGAGCCTTAATATTGATAAACTGTTCTTCTCCATTAGGTCCTATCATCACAGCATCATGTTCACACCGTACTACCAATTCTATGTTGTCTCCGAGATCCCACTTGCGATATCTGGATTTAGAAATAGCATTAAGACCATTTAGATCTGTAAACTTCATCTATCACCTCTTAAATGTTAAGTTTTTAAATTTATATTTGAACTGCACTTTTAAAGATCTTGTTCTTTGACATTTCAAACTGTCACTTACTATTACATATACTTCACAACTTTGCTTTACAAATCAGTACAGTCATTTCATAGTCTTGTAAAATGGCCTTCAAATAGTGGCCCAAAAATTAAACATTGCCATAGAAATTTTAAATGTCCGTAAATAATGTGTGTGTGTGTGTGTGTGTGTGTGTGTGTATAGGTTGGTACAAAAATTTTAAACTCCTTTAAATAACAGGTAGGATGTTACAAACCAGTTACTTCAAAGATGCATGTAAATTGTGTGTTATTTGTTACATTCTTTATAAAAGAACTATACTTACAACTAACACATGTATTTCATGCTGTGGTGCTTCAGGCAACTAAATGTTTTATCATTCATTACTTTGTTTTTTATTTATCACCCTCTTCCTGATCAGTTCCTTCTGAATAATGTAATAAGAAAACATTCAATAATCCATTAGTATTATTGCTAATTTTTATTACAGTAATGTGCAATATTGTGAAAGTAAAAACAATTTACCACAGACACATCAGAATGCATTAGAACATGTTCTCAAATATTTCTGCAAAGGATTCCTCTTTTGTATGGGTAGTAGCTCAAGTTAAGTCAGTTTGTCAAGAAAAAATTATTACCTATTAAGAAAATAGTAACTGTTATAAAACAATTGCTAGTATATTAATACAGTTGGATATATACAGCTTATTTCCAAACTATACCATTTGTTTAAAACATTGAAATATAAAATCAACCAAACACTCAAAAAATAAAAAACAATTCCCATTGTACAACTAAACAATAAATGATAGAAGGCAAGCAGATTTTTTAAATACATTAGTATTTCCAAAAGGATGGGGGGGAATCAAAGATTTGTTGCATCTTTTGATACATAATGCTATTTGATCTAACTGTGTTATCTAAAGTAATTAGATAATTATGCAAACCTGGAAATAGCATTTGTGAAAGGGAGGGTCAATCAATTATTTAGGGAGGAGGAGCTAAACTGAGAATTTTGAAACCTAGAAGTAAGGGACACCTCCATTACAAAAACAAGTTTTTGTTAATTTTTTCAGTATTTTACATATTTTTTCTTTGTCAATGAATGGCAGTTTGTTGCAACATTGTGAAAGTATGCTGTCAATGAATAAAAAGATATTTGACACATCACTTTTCCATTACAAAAAATATTTATCTTTATGTTCATTCAGAAGATCTTCATGAATCTGTTCTGTATTTAGTTAGTTAACATCCATGTAAACAGGATATGAAATGACATACCACTCTGAGTCACTCTGAAAAGCTAATATTTGCTTGACTATGTTTCTGCATCACTCTCCTGGAGGATGCAAGATGCTACTGAGTTGGCAGGTAGTAAAAAATGTGAACAAGTTAATGTGAAATAAGATATTTTTATACTAAAAGTTATTACTGATATATCTAATCTGGAGTTCTTTGGATGATGCATCAGTAACCTATATTCTGAGTTAACATTACGATATTTCGGGATTCTTCAGCTTTTGCAAATGTTTGTTTCTCTTTTTCCAACTTCAATAGCCAAAGTTCCATACACATATTTAAAACACATTTTGTGAACTGGTTATGTTTTTACAGTTGCATATACTTATCTTTAGGAATCAATGGACCTGAATTCTACAACCAATTAATTTCAAAACATACAATATTATAATAAAATTCAGGAGAACAATTTAGTAATATAAGAAGAAAATAACTTATTCATTATTAGATGTATGTGACTATAGGAAACTAACCTATACAAAGAAAATTTTTTACTTGCTTTTGGTTCGTTTACAAATATTTTTGAAAAGAGACAGTAAAAACTACTGAAAATGAGTTTACTGTTGAACCTACCTTTCAAAAACTAAATTCTATTAACCCCACTTGCAGAGAGTTTTTTTTAAATTCTTCAGAAAACTTACCTGTAAGCTACAGAAGCCACATCTGCTTCTTCATCACCTTGTACAAATGGATTTTGATTATCAAATGCACGCTTCTCTTCATTCTGTTTAGTTAAAACAAAACAGTGCAATACATAATTCATGAACACAATAAAAATTACATTGAAGCACATATAAACAGAATTTTTGCATTATCATAAAAACAAAACAGCAAAAGCATATAAAACTGAATATTTTATTTTACACATTATGATATAGTTTATGTCTATAGCACATTGATTATGAAATTTATAAAAATGACTTTTATATTAGACTTTAGATTGGAGTGACTACAGTGTAATATATAGGAGACAGAAAATTTTATATTTAATAAAATGGATTTTCATTTATATGCAATATACTGTAACAGTGAAGTAAGACAAACTTGTATCAATCTTGAAAATCTAAAGCAGCTATTAAAAATAAAATAAAAAATAAGATACAGTGTAGAAAATAAAATACCTATGATTAAAAAAATTGTATTTACCTAACATTCATTAAATACTACAAAAATATTTTCACAGTTTACCAAATCATCTCATTTATTATGTCATGCAAATCTTCTACAGTATATGTTACACCTACAAAAAGTTTCTGATTGGTTAGCAACTAAAAGACTATAGCAAATAAAGTTTTGGTGCTTAAAGATCAGATCTGTAAAATAAAGTTTGTTCTCCATTTATTTAAATTACCTTTTTTGCTATAGTCCTACTGCAAGTTAACAGATAATAACCACATACCTTGCTAAAGTGAAATTTTTAATTTTGCTTTGATATAATCACTATTTTGTCTCCCAGGTTTCACCTGCAACAAATTGTTACTGCTGTGCTTATGTACTATTGCATACTAATACTAATACTCAAGTCTTATTTTTGCAGAGATCAAGGGAATTGAACTGACAATCACAATCTGAACTCATGACAGTAATTAATCAAGTAATACTTTAATACCTCTACCTATTACGCTGAATAACCCTATAATGGCTGAGAAGTCCAGATTTAGATATTAAAAACCTAACACAAATGACCCAAAATGTCAAAAGACTTCTGTAAAATAAAGCTTCAAAAAAAAAAAAAAAGATGTTGACAACTATAGATTCTTTAAATCTTCAAAAGCAATTTTAATTTCAATGTTTCAAACATAGAAAAAATATATAAAGGTGTGGTGTGTGGTTAAAATTTAAATAACATTTTTACAATAGTCAAATGAAATTTCTGAACTATTTTATCATTTTAAATTCTGAGTAATAATTAACACATAGCTTTAATGCCTGTATTTACACTTGTTTTCAGCAATTCATATTTTATATCCTAACAACACTTACACCTAAAATATGTTAAAAAAGCATTAATTCATTACATCATGCAGTTTTGTATATGAATTTATAAATGACTGGTGCAAAGGCATTCAAACTCATAAATTAACTATGAA
This sequence comes from Tachypleus tridentatus, assembly GCF_004210375.1. NCBI lineage: Eukaryota > Metazoa > Arthropoda > Merostomata > Xiphosura > Limulidae > Tachypleus > Tachypleus tridentatus. The sequence continues at coordinate 24,962,448 of NC_134833.1, read as the reverse complement.
CATTTTATTTCAGTGAATTACATTCTTTTTTGAGAAGTCTTAATAAATACATCAATGTTTCAAGTGTACAACTCATTCAAAGCTGTTTTTTGCAGTAACTCTCTCAGAAATAACTCACCATTCTCAAAACTTGTTGAGAAAAATTGTGATTGATAAAAGTTGCTTCAAGAGCCAAACTTCGCGGAGAGTTGATATTAGTCCCTTCTTCATGAGGAGGTTCTGCAGCTGTCTCATTGACAGTCAATAGATCTAAAATACGAATGACACACTCATCAGTTTATTATATAAAACAACTTTATCACAATTATGAACAAATCATCCTTATGTCCTGCTATGTGTGGCATATAAAACAAACATTACTTCCAATCATTTATGCTTCATAAAACAATTGTTATAAGATGAACTGAAGTGCATTGACGAACTTTTACTTCTATAATACTTAAAAACTAGCACATCATCATTTTCAAATTTGGAACATAATTTGTCTACAGAATATGTAGGTCTTTGTGATCTCAAACCACAGAAAAGTAAAACATGAAATTTCCATCTTCTGTAATGTAAGAACAATTTAGAATAGGTACACAGGACTTGGTAACAGAAAAGTTTCTGTGTTCAATTTCAGTAAACATAACCAAATCAAAGAGCAAAATGTTTAATAAATATTGTGTATGCTTGTATAACATCATATCTACTCCTTGAAAGCTCGTGTAATTTCTGAAAGCAGTATCTCAAAGTATATTGTATTTCAATGTGTATATAATCACTGTTTTGTTAGAGCAAAGCCACAGTCGAGTATCTGCTATGTCCACCATGGAAAATTCAACTACTATTTTTAGTGTTGTAAATCCAAATATTCACCGCTGTCCTACAATAACAGGGAATTTGTGTATGATCACATACAAGCAAAATAGTAAATACAAAAACAAAAAAAGATTTGCCTACACAATGATCCATCTAAGATATGCCCATCACAGATACTGAAACTTGGTTTTAATGTTATAAACTTTGACTTACCACTGAGTCATTAGAGGAAGAGATGGAGTGAAAAAAATACAACCTAAGGTATTCTTACCTTTTAGTTTTTAAAATACACGTCTTCACCAGAACACTTTAGAAAGATACAATTATTCTAGCAACACTCAGGTAGAACTGCATCACCTGACAGAACTAAGGTATGACTACAGAAATTTATATTTCACTAGTTATTTGAATTTTAGCCTACAAAAATAGAAATCAAAAGTAAAATTCCTACATTTTTAATGGGAACTTAGCATTATTGCAGGAGTTACATGTTTTCTCATTTTGTATTACATTACAAATACTACACTATTCAAGGCAATTAAGATATCATTAAAGTGTTCTATATTCTGACTTATGACAATGCATAACCATTAATAAGTAAATGTCAAAAACATGCCATATTAATTTTTATACAAAACAAATGTCTGGTGACCAGCTATATAAGCTGATATTCATAGTTCAGTTGTATACAAGAGCAAAGGGAATACAAAATGTTTTAACTTAAAATCTGGACAATATAAAGTGAATAAGGTAGGTCCATATTATAAAGAAACATGCCAGGGCTCCTAGAAAGACTGAGAATTTCCATGCTGTGGAGAGCAACTTGTTTATAACAAACTGGTAAAATTCAAAAAGTTATTGCATAGAAGCTGGAAACCTCAAAAATGTGGTTAGCATGAAGTGGACTTGCTTTAGAACCACCAATACAGTTAGCCAGGAACCTGAAAAGAGGCAGATAACTGTTTTACAACCCTTGTAAAACATTCTTATTTGGCATATGCTTATCGCAAGATCTCAACTCCCTAACTGAATCAACAGTTTAGAGTAGTAACTGTATTGTTCAGGCTTCATAATGTTGGCCTTTATACTACTTAACCATGTATGTAAGTTTCTCTAATCTATCATCACAAACCAATCCATTTTTAGTGGTGTCAAGAACATGTGGATTGGTCAAATAATATGAAGATGAATACCTTCCTTACAAATGAATTCTGGAGCCAGTATACATCCAACCCCAAATTCATGGACAAGAACACATATATGGTAGTAGTAGTATAATGGTATGGACAGGGGTCAGTTTTGATGGCCAAACTAATGTGACATGAGATACCACAATGAATGTTATAAAATACCAAAACAGTCTTACAACTAGTAGTGTTGCCATGTACATGTGCATTTCATTAGAAACATATTCAAAAAGATGATGCATCTGTCCATCTTATTCAATTGGTCAGCAACTTTCTACAAGAACATAACACTAACTAACTGAAATATAATCTAACTGAGCAAGTATGAAATACTCTGGGTAAGCTACTGGTAACACAACTCAACTCCAAGAAGTATCTGTTGAACTAGTAATATCTCTGACAGAAGAGTGGGCCATATTAACCCAACAGCTCATTGATTCATTCAATGGATGATGTAACAATGGTGTACATTTTGTATTCACATGTATGTTGATCATAAGCATTATTTACAGATATTTTCTGATCATGTATTGCGTGCAATGTATCAAATGAACATTTGTGGAAGTATGCTCAAGTAGTAGACACATATAAGATAACTGATTATGTTATTCTTATTTGACATAAAAATAAAACTTGAGGTTATCATTATTACTATTTTATAGTATAAACAGTTGCTCATCACCACCATGTTAAAGATTGAGACACAGCTAAGTTTTATTCATAATCTCTATGCAAGAGGTATTATCTTTATAAATATTAACTACTGTAATTTACAATATGTGTGTTAAATTAATAATGTGTAATCTGAATAAATCACAAAGTAAGAATAATGTTGTGAATTTTACTTAATTAGAAGAATTATAAATTCAACCATTTGTAAATGGTTTTACCATCATATCAGATACTGTACAGAAGAATAATTATTTTAATATAAAAAATAAGTTTTCAAACTTGAAATATTTCCATATGATATAAATCAAAATTCATAATACCATTGTTGTTTTTTAAGCAGCTTTTATATAATACTGTGTTTTTAATAGCTGATGACTCTTATAATAGCTTAAAAAGGAGAACAAATACAAGAGTACTGATTTTCGTACACTTCGTAGTACTATGAACAACTTTATTCTTTTTATGAATTTAATATCCAAAGTTTTCAGATATTTATATTAACTAAGAAACATTGTGGTAACAGAAAACAAGAATATAATCCACAAAATATTCTTGACATAGGAAGTACATATATACTTCATACCTGACATATGGAAAAAAAAGAAAAAAACAACCTGACAGTTAACAGAGGAAAAATTAAATTAACGTAACTTAAGTAATGCCTGTCAAATGTTATTCATCACGATATTTTTTCTAGAGCAAAATTTTTTACCAATATACTTCTACTTTTATAAATTTAAATAAAACATTATACAGCTTTAAGATAACATTTTTTGCATTAACAATTAAAGCAGTTCACAATTTTGGTTTTACTTCCAGAAAATATATGTTCAAATTGTAATTAATGATTCTAACTCTACTAACACTTTTCAAGTTTCAGAGGAATTAGCTAAACAATTATTACTAAAGCTTAAAATGTGTTACTCTTTCAGTATTGGCATATTTTTATGCACTTTCAATTTATCATAATTTCAGTAAAACTATTGAAGCAGTCAGCCACCAAATAAAAAAAACAAACTTCAAATTTTTAATGAAAAAAAATTAAAGATGTTGTTTGTTCCACTCATAACTACTCAATTTGATAAAATATTTTTAAAAATTTACTTATTTAGAAACCTGAGAGTATAAAATACTCTAAAAAGACATATTTAATCTGATGAGATTATGTATAACAATTCCTCCCACCACCCTTGTTAACTTCAAGTTTATTAGTTGATTTATTAATCAACATACCAACTAATTCTCATTTTAAAACTCTTAAAAATGTTATTACTTTCAGCATTTATTGTTTTTAACAAATGCAAAATATTAAAGTAATGTTACTTTTGAAATTATATTTAAAACATTGACATGCTTCTTTTCAAATTTTTGTATTTCATCCAATATTTGTTTGTTATTCAGCACAAAGCTACACAATGGACAAACTTTTCTGTACCTAATGCAGGTATTGAAACCCAATTTTTAGCATCTTAAACCCTCATACTAACCATTAAGCCATTGAAGAATAATTTTACTCATCTTTACATAACCTTGTGTCTAGTCAACATCATCTTCAACCTACAATACATTTTCTTTATATAACTTTTCTGCTTGAAAGAGCAATGTCATCTCTACTTTGATAAATTTAGGCTCATATGCTTCTTGTTAAAATGTTCATGAGGCATCTGTCTTTAAAGTTAAAAATTTTGTTCGACACTCTTGAATCGTTAACATTTCTCTCCATTTAGTTTCAAATGACTATTTTTAACATCTTTAGCAACTTCTCTTAATTTACCATTGTTTTCTCATATCAAAACCTCTGGCCTCATTTTCAAATTTTCACAGAGTGATTTCATGCAGGGTCAAAGAACATACTTTTCAAAGGCCTTATTATGAAAAATAACAGCAATAATATCAGATTTAAATTGTCATGTATTAAAATAAACATGATTTCAATAACAAAGGCTGAATTAAATAAAAAGTCATGACTACAACCAATAAAATAAAACCTTTCATCATCTTCTGACAATAACAGGCCTACTTTTAATTTTATCAGATATGATTCAAAATATCGTAAGCAATAAAGTACCTCTCCTATTCTGGCAAGACAGACTTCATCTGTTTAATCACTATTTCTTCTGGAAAAAGTTAAACACTAGTTTTCATCTACACAGAAGAGTTTATAAAATGCAGTCAAACAACCCATATTCCTACATCACACCAACAAGTAGACACAGTAACAAAATCTTTGCATGCCTTTATTTTCTGCATATAGCCAGTCTTCTCTATAAACTTTTGACAATATTTTCAGCATGCAGATGGCAAACTCTGATGGCACAATAAAAATATCTTCAGTTATAATATAAAATACTCCAATTTTTATGGCACAAATATCCTCACTCATTCTTGCATATAAGCACAACCAAGTTAGCTTTAGAGAGAAAATATGAATGCAACATTCTGTATAACTATATGTTAAATGTGCTTCCACCATCCTAAATAAAGCCATAAACTTAAAACTTATTCTATAATTACTTCATCTTTAAAACTAGCAGTTCTGTTTCTTTGTATTCACACATTACACAAGCAGTAAGCAATCACACAATTTAAAATATACTGTCATTTAATACAATAAATCAAAAATTGATAACTTCACACACCATTACATAAACTGTATCAAAAATATCACAAACACCATTTTAGTTATCGTTTTTATAATCTTTCCTTTCACATAAAATATTGTCTTAACTGTAAACATGATATCATCAAGTTAATTCATAAACTTTCCTGTGCAACATAAACAATACAAAACTTTCAGTAATTTAAAATATTCCAAGGCATAAGCACCACACAGCCTCAAGGTGTCTTATGAAATGGTAAGTGAAATTTTAAAACTTTACAATCCATGTAAAGAAGGGAAAAGAGCACTATGACATACAGATACAAGAAAAGAAAATAATCCAAGCTTTCAAACAATATAATTGATTTTCTAGCTTCAAAAATTAGAAAATTTATAAAAAAAAATAAATAAATTTCACAGTTTTTGACATCAACTTCAAAATTTTACCATATTCAAACATTAAGAATATTCAGATGTTTCTGGCTTTATTTTATACAAATTGTATTTACAAATGGAAAAATTTAATGTTTCCAACATCCCTATAACATTTTAATTGAAGGTTCAAAATTTAAGTTTAACAAGTTAGATTTTTCTTACTACTTTATCTAAAAACCTTTCAACAGTACTTAAATCAAAAGAAAATTTACAGCATATCACTTCAGTTACTTATTTTATAAGTAATTCTAGGGGAATGATCAGAGAATTTTTTTTATATTGAACAATGTGTAATTAATTATCATTTTTGATACTTAAAATATACCATAATTAGTACAATTCATAATCAAATTCACATAAAATAAGTCCACACAATAAAAAGTTAAACTTGATCAAGAATATATCATAACAAAATACCATTTTAACTGTAAATATTGTCATACAGAGCATGAATGTTGCTTTGTACTAATTATTCTTTAAACCTTCTTCCCCACTCAAAACAACCAACAAAAAAAGCAAGCAACATGTTTGTACCTGAAATTAAAACAGTTATTAAATGAAGTCCTGTCACATTTTTTTCCAAACCTATAATTCCAAGTGTGTAAAATTCCAAGACTTGTGGGACTCTGCTTTTGTAATATAAATGACAATTGCTAGAATTCTTCACAGTAATAATTTTAAAGTTCTTATACAAGTCTTGATTCTTGCAAAGGTGTTGCATGTCAATCCAGTACAGTCATCATTCATCATTTACAATGTGAACAAAATAACTTTGCAACCAATGTTTTCAAATTTGCCATGATCAAAGAAGATTATTTAGATATTACCATGTGACTATCAGGGGCATAAATCCTAAGGGGATGGAGGGTATACATCACCCCTTCATTTTAGGTGGGGAGTATGGTGCATATAATCATCCCCCCCCAACAGTTTGGTCTTGAATTGTTTTATTGCATCACAGGCCTACAAATTGTGTGTTTGTTCTTGTGATTCTTGTGTTCTTACCAATCAAATTACATAATTAGGCCTAGATGTAGGCTTTTTCAGTAGCTGAAATGTATATCTTTAATATAGGCATGCTTCATGGTAACAAGATTACTCTGTGACTGCATGTTTACAGTTTTCAGGTTCATGTAATGAGAGATTACCAATTTGCAAATTAAACAGTCCACATAAGTGGTTGCAAAATCATGCTCATCTGATTTGCTACACAGTTTTTAGATGGTAAAAAAATTGTGAAAGGCCTTCTCTTTTGTAAAAGTATCACTGCAAGTACAAAGGCTAAAGACGTTTTTGAGACCTTTGACATTTCTGTGTATGAAAACAACTTACACTGGACTAAGTGAGTTGGCACCTATACTGAGAGTGGTTGCTCTATGTCCAGCCTGTATGGAGGATTGTAGGCACTCATATGAAGCAAAGCTCTTGATGCACTGTGGACCCACCACATAATCCACAGGGAAGCCCTTGCATCAAAGCACCTGAGTTCTCCACTGAACCTAATCCTGGAAAGTATGTTGAAAGTGGTGAACTTTATAAAAACTCTGCCACAGAAGGTGAAGTTTTTAAAAACTGTGTGAAAATATGGGATCTGAGCATGCATCTTTGTTGTACTACTGTCGCTCACAATGACTCTCCTGTGGGAATGTATTGTCCCACATGTTCGAATTATGACAGGAATTCTACTCTTTATCTCAAAAAAAAACACAATTGAGCTAAAAACTTCCTGGATACTGATTTTTTGTCAAAATTAGCACACCTGTGCAATCTCTTCAAAAACTGAATGTGTTGAATCTCTCTACAGGAAAGCAACATGTACATTCTGAAATTCGCAGAGAAGGTTTTAGCCTTCAGAAAAACATTACTGCTGTGGAGAAGAAAAATAAACGAAGATGATGGCAAAGACTGTTTCCCCCTTTTGCAACAGTATGTTACATCCAATGAAATTGATTTGAACCACAAACAAAAATCGGTTTTGGGGAAGCACCTAACACAGCTCAGTGACTGATTTGAAAGATTACTTTCCAGAAGATATGAAGAAGTTTGCATGGATCCAAGACCCATGCAAGGCTAAGGCTCCATCTGAATTTACCTTTGTTGAAGAAGAAAATCTTATTGAGCTGTCTTATGACAAGATTTTGAAAACAAAATTTGGCAGCATGAATATCAGTAAAAGATGAAAATCTTTGACTAAGTGCTAAAACTCAGTGAATTCTAATTCCATTTGTATACTTTCAGTAATATATACACTATAACCAAAGTTAAAAATTTAAAAAATTACACTCAGTATGCTACAGTTCTGCATTAAAATATATAAATTTTTTATATCTATTCCACAACTATTTCTTTCTTCACAACATTCATCAAGATTTAAAAAAATGAGAAATTGCTTATCTTTAAGAATAATATGATATTTCAAACAAAAATATGTAACATTTTACCATATACACAACTTACCAAATTCTGAGTCATCTCTTTTATCAAAGAAAAGTTTGTTTCCTACTCTCTGAAAAGATGAAAATTATAAACAGAATACATTTATTCAAATTACTAGAGAACAAAGCTATCAAAAGGAGCAAAAGTCATGATTAAACAATGAAGAAAATAACATATCAGCAAAGATAAAAAAATTAATGCAAGTTACAAATAAATAGCACAATATTTTCTTCAATTAGATAACTAACACAAAAAATCATGAAAAGTAAACCCATTTTAGATGTATAATGGATTTGATCAAAAACACACCTTAAACTTATGATCTCGTAACAGACGTGAATAACTGCAATGAGTCATGATTTCAGTAATATATGCTACAAATATAATATATATTACTAGAAGCACAAATATATCTGTATAACTACCAGGTTGAAATGTTACAATATAAAAAACAGAGTAGATGTGAATCTTGTGGTGTGAAATGGTCTCACAGTTATATTCCAATTGAGACAGTTATATAATCTAAATTTTAACTCGGTTGTAAACCAGCACACTAATGCACATGATATTTGTAGAAAAAATCTGGTTAGTTACAGACACCTAGCTTACCTGAACAACTATATCCCAAGAATACACAGAACGTGTAGCACACATCAGTGTTGCAATAATAGCATCAGTTGCAAAAACATTTCCTTCTGTTTTTGTAAGCTGAAATGAAGTATAAGAATTTGATTTTTTTTAGTTCGGTAGAAGCTTTATTAAAATCGAAAGTTGTTGTCATTTTACCAACATATTTACATGACATGGATTTTAACCAGTGTCTTGTGGCAGACAAGGAACAAATAATCTGAATGAAAACTTTTGATTTCTATACCAGTTAGTTATCATAAGATATTCTGCAACTTCTTCAAAATGTAAAGCAAAGTCAACTGATCTATAAATTGAAAAATACAAGACAAGAATGAAAATTATTCTAAAGTTCATCCATGAAAATAACAATTATAGTAGTGCAGCTGTACAAGATCCTGAAAGGCTAGGTTAAAAAAAATGTAAGTACAAATAAATTCTTGGAACCTGAGATTCATATATGCAAGATATAAACACAACTGGATAATTATGTGAAAGTATCTAATTTACAGTTAAAAAAAGTATTTTATAAAAACTTTGGAAATAGAGCTCATCAACCATATTGGATTTAAATCAGTTGAAATGTTACATGGTTTTCACAAAAGAAAAAAAAAAGGAAGAAAAACAATTTTAAGAACACAATATAAACTGCAAATCTTTAAGATGGAAAATAAGCAGTCTCTTAATTTCTTTATGCACATAAATTACATTTACATTATAAAAAATATATTCCAAAACAAGAACTTACTGTTAAATTATGTTTTGAAAGAAATATATACATATATACACACACAGACACAAAAAGAGGATCATATTTTATTTTCAGTGATTCTGTATACTTGGTCAATTAAAAATTCAAAAGTTACTTTTCTTAGATACTTATTATATATGAAATTCTTGAAATAAAGTTTAAAGACAACACCTGTCGAATAATGGGATCATCAGTTGTAGTCACTTTGTGAAAAATGCGATTAATTCTCTGAAGCCTTTTTTCACTTCTACAAGTAATACGATCATTGGTCTTGACATAAAACTCTACAGCTCCACATGTATAACTATAAGAAAACATTTATCATCTAAGTTTAGTTTTCCAAAAGGAGTGATTTTCAAGATACATTTAAAAAAAATCCACTGACAATTCATGAACTTTAAGAGTGAAAGATACAACTGCTAAAAATATTTTTTTAAATATATAAAATCTCTGATACTTGTATTGTATATACAAGTATTGTATGTATTTACTGAATAAAATTTTATCACCTGTACATGAAATACTAAATGTTCATGTCTGTCACTCTTAAAAATATCTACAAAATAATTTTCAACACAAACTGTAAACTTTACACATAATTTAGTTCTGATTATTAACATTAAAATAAATTTAAGCTACACCAGCAAGAGCAATCTGGTTAAGATCAGAAATAACTTTCTTTTATTAATCTCATATTTAGATAAAACTGTGTGTAATGCAGGATTTCAATTGTTTTTCTAGATAGTCCAGTACTGCTTGAAGTGGCAAAACATGCAAAAATAGAACCATTTCTTCACAACCACAAAAAAATGTTCAAAAAATTCATGGAAAAAAGAAAACTGTTGGTTTAAAGCTGCTGATATCCATTTACAATAAAACAATGTGTCTACAATACAAAGACCATCTGAAATGACTGCTGAATAAGTGACCACTCACTCCACAAGATGACTTACTGAGATTCTAGGCAAATAATGCTCATTTGTAACTGCAACTTAGCACATTTGCAGTTAGGTATCTAGCAATTTTAGCAACCAGTACTTCTGAAGAATAGTTATTTAGTAGTGCAGGTTATATTCTGAATAGCAGCCAAGCTTCACTGGGCTCAAAGAATGTTGTCACATTAACCTTCCTTAGCTGCAATATCCATTGTTCATTTTTTTTTGTGAAAACTGGTAATTAAAACTTTAAACAGGCTGATGTTAAATTATTTTATGTGAGGATTTAAGCATTATATTTGTGTTTGTCCTTTTATTGCATACTTTGTGTTATATTTCTAGTTTATATAATTTTAAGTCAACTATTCGTTTTCTTTTTTTAACATTCTCATTTTGAGCATGTGTTATGTTTGTAACATCAGATACAATACTTAAGGCCTAAACATTGTCAAAAATGCTTATAAACATGCAAAACAATACTGAATTGTCTGTAATAACAAGTCTAGAAAAGTGTAAACACTTCACACTTGTTGCAAAATGTTACAGGTGAGTGAGAGTGAGGGATATAACCTAATATTCAGAAGAACAGTATTGAGAGGCATAGGTTGTATTCAAAACAACAGCAGGCTGAAAAAGGTTTACTGAAGAAATCTGGGCAGAAAAGTAAAATGTATGGCAATGATGTTGACAGGGAAAATATTTCAATCTCTGTATTACGAGATGACAGTATATTGTTTTGTACAATCCTTTATGTACCATAGGAGGAGTGACCATCTGATAAAGTCAACACTTTGAGTTATAGATTTTTAATTGCACAAATATAAAAGTTTAAGCTATCTAACAATAAATGATATGCAGTCATAAATAAATAGAGTTGTTCAGAGGTCACTTAAATAAAGAAGTCCTTTAGTCCAAGCCACGTGCAATGATGATAGATGAAAGCACAGATTTGTCAATACAAAAACATAATGCACTTAAGATATGTGAAAATGGTTAAACAGAAACAAAGTTCTTAACAAAGGTAGCTAGTGAAGATGGAAAAGTTCATATCACTGTAAGTCACCTGATAAAATGCCTCACCAACCTCAAGCTTGACCCAGCTAAGAATGTTTTGCTAGTAACACCTGTTGTGTCAATAATCACAGATTAAAACAGGCATTATTGTGCAGACAGAATCAGAGTATTCTGTCTCTGCATAACAAACATACTGCATTGCCCATTGCCTAAACTTAGCTGTGACATACTCAATTAAAAAGTTGGACACTCAAGACAGAGTATCTTCTCTTTATGTTTCATGAATGGGTCAAAAGTAATCGTACTTCAAAACTTAACAGTACTCAAAAACTGTTAGGTGAACTTGAACCTACAATAAAAGAGTGACACAGCATACAATAATTTGGGCTTTCAAATGTCACTGAAGCTGTTTAGGAGTTTTAAGTCATTCCTCATTATCCTTTCAAAGTTTGGAAAAGAAAAAAATGCTACTGTCTATGGTTTGCACAAATACTTTTCATAAAATAAGACAGTGATGCTAGTGTCATTTATGCTAAATATTCATGATGTTCTTGCAATGCTTAGTGAGCAGTTACAAAAAACAATTGCAATTTAGTGAAATACAGCCATTGATGCAAGCAACAACAGTGAAGTTAAGAGTCTCTATAATCAGAAGATGTAAATGCTCTAAAGAGCATGAGAGACTGTACAAAACTTAGAGCAAAATCAAAACCTAGTTTTATGAATGGAGAAAAACTTAAGTATTCCAAAAACACCGAAAATCAATTGTTAAACCTGAAAAACACGTATATACAGTCTAAAAAAAATATAAAACATAGATTAAAAAAAGAAAGAAAAAGACTGAAATTTTTAAAGACTATAGCCTCGTGTTAGAACCAATAATGGCTCTTATGCTGTTATGTAGAACTGATCAAACAGTAAATGCTCATGGCAATCTCCAGGGAGTGGATGAACAAAGAGAAGAACAAAAATAAGTCAACAAATGCTCAGACAAAGAAATGCTCAAGCAAGAATGTCCCATAGTAAATGGTATGATTTCAGAATCATACAAACATTTACCTACTTAAAAGTCTGTGCCAGAGGGTTATACAACTGCATAAAAAAGAGATTACCGAGTTTGCAAAGTTGAGTGAAATAAGTATGTATAGCTGTTACAACTGTTGAGTGCAAAAGGACCTTTAATGTTCAAAATGGAATAAAAAACAAATACAGATGTTCATTGGTACAAAAAACACTAGACAGTGTTTTGAATATTCAAATAAGTAATATTCAGGAATCAAATTATGATCTGGTTAAGGTAATCAGGCTATGGGAATTTACAAAATAAAAAAAGTAGAAAGAGAAAGCTTAGTCAACCACATATGTATGCCTAGGGCTAAGAAACCAAAAAAGTCCTTTAGCTCTCATAAGAATTGAACAAGTACAATATTTGTTTAACATGTAAATATGTTAGACAGTTATGAAGTTTAGCACGTAAACATATGAAAGTTTTTGAAGTTAAACTGTTAAAGATCTTGATAATCATGTACAGAAAATGCTAGAATATTTTGTCACAGTTCAAGATAAACCATTCAGCAAATGGAGAGCTGTAAAAGACCTAGACACAAGAAGTGCAAAGAAACTAGTAAGTTATATGCTTAGTAATTCATATTTATTCAAATGTGATGTAAAGACTTAAACTAGTCATATCAGATTTTGAGAAGGCTAGTCAAACAACAGAGATTAATTTTGTGATCTAGGAATGCAGAGGAGTTCTTCAAAGAATAACTGTTTTTTCTACTTTTAAACAGAAGACTACCTTTATGTGGCAAAGCAATGTCTTGGTAAATTTGTTCATGTACTTTTATAAGTAAGAATTTGTATCTTAAAAATAAATAAAGGTGAACTGTTTCATATGCTCACTGAAATTTTGCTTTTCATCATTCACTTGGATTTCAAAGAGCAAATACTAATTGATATAGAATCTCATCTAAAGCTCTGAAAACTAATTTGACAGCCAGATTTTAAACTCATCAAATGACACAAAACACTACATTGTTTTCAGTACAGAGTATCATCTACTTGGTCTTCAATCTGAAAATTTTGCTTGAGGTAAGACAATAGGCTTTTACACAATGGTTAGAAAGTTGGATATATTGTAGAACAAAGTATGTTTTGTGCACATTATTATTATTATTATTTGTTCTCACAAGCACTTTTTAAGTAAAAGTTATTTAATATACAAGTACAATTAGTATAAAAAAAAGTAGGCTTACAATTCATCACTAACCAACAGCATAAAAACAAGAGGTCACAAGTAAGCAACACATTTTCTTGCTTTTCACATATATTCCTTATTTATTATTATATAAATAACTAAAATGTAAAAATTACAAACTTATTAGATCAGGCAAAATAATGAAAAATAATAATGAAAATTTTTCACAAGGCATGTTCAAGAGCAGTTTGACAGTATCATCATTCAATATGGTACTGTGTACTACACATTTGTTAAGTGACTTATAACTTGTGTGACAGGATTATCAGTTATACATGGTTCAAAGGACAATAAAACCAATTATAAACATATGCATCTTCTTAACCTGTTTGGGATAAACAAATGTGAGTTCCTGCTATAATTTATACACATTATAAAATGAAAAAGGAGTAACTTAGATTTACTTCATATTTTTTATGTCAGTTACAAAGTTGGTCAAATCAAATTAATTTGTTTAAAGTCAGGATAGACAAAATTGCAGGTAGAATATACAGTTTTACTAAAAATAAATAATTGATATTTATTTAGAATATTTTAAAGACTAGATAAATGAAATTTGACAATATCCAGAGGAAGAGTACGTTTCATCTTAAGATCTTTTAAAAAATCACTTTACCCTCCAAGCAGTCAGCATGCTGACTTCATATGTTTGAGGGCAAATGTTAGTAAAAATACATATTTAAGAAATCTGATTTCATGTCTACAAAAGACATGTAATGTTTATTGAAAGCTTTCCAAATTTTGTGAAAATACACAAAATATATTAGAAATTATGGTATACAAATGCTGGTGGTCTCTATGGGTTCATCATAGAAAGGTCAATGACATTATGAATAAAAAGGCAACATGTGCAAAATTTTACTGACAGATTATATTGCAGTGAGGTTGTTTGGCTTTTGCCATTTTAAACCACATCCACAAAAATAGGTTTATGCTTAAATTATCTATTAACTAATACTTATGAACTATAGAAATATCAAAAAAAACAATGAAGTCCCAGTAAGAAAAAAAGAAAATCGAAGTTACTGAAAGAACTGTGTAAAATTAACTCAAAAGATGAACATCTTGTTTCTCTTTTAAGTTTAATCTACTTACACATCCTTGCCTTCACCAATACTAGGCAATGAGAGTTTTCCCAAACGTGGGAAGTCCATTTCTTCTATCACTTGCCAATCTGGACGAACAATTACAGATGCATCACGGTTCTTCACAGTTATTTGTCCTTTGTGATCATATTTCTGTTTCATTTGTTTCTGTATTTTTCTTTGCTGTTGAAGTCTATCCCTGTTAATGATATGTTTTTAGTCTACTAGTTACAAAACATAAAAAGCCATGACTGAATAAACTAAAGATTTTAAATCCATTTGCAATGAAGATGACAAACAACTTCAGATAAATATTGTTATACCCGATGCTTTGGCTTACATCCATTCAAAAGGTCTAAACATCAATGGTATAAAACTAATTTTAATAGTTTTTATTTTACGTAATATTAATTTTTAACATTTACCTCTATGGTAAATGACTCTCAGCTAATCAATAATACTTTCAGCACACTTCACTGTGGACCTATCCTTTACATTGTTGTAGTTTTGTAGTCTTAAAATTAGTTAGTCATTGAAATTGTGGAGTTTTTAACTAGTTGAAGAAGTTGTAATTACATATACCTCATAGCAGTTAATATATTACTGTAGAAATCCTACAAGCATATATATTTTTATCTCGAAAACAACATAATTCAATAATTTAATTTTTTTTTCCTAAACTCAATATAATCATCAGTAATATAATTTTCTAAAAACTTTATTTTACACAATTAGTTTACTTGTAATCAAAGATGAGTGAAGTAGCTTACAGTAACAATTACAGTTTTACCTTTCTCTTCCTTTAGCAGCCTTGGACAAAACTTGCAACTGCTGCTGCTGAAGCTGGGCCTGCTTCTGTCTCTCTCTATTTCTCAAATTGCGTTGCTGTAAAATTATTTTCAGCAAAATAGTTTTAGTCAGTTTTCAATACAACGTGTGATATCACATTTGGTAAATCTTATGAGAAAGCCATTGTACAACAGTCATAAAAATAACCAGTACATGGAGAAAGATATTTTCCTTACCTAAAAATGTATTTCCAACAGATACTTACCCCCACACACAGTTCAGCTATCTTTCTTGTGCAACTGTCAGATATTTGCATGCCATTAGCCTTGAGACAATTTCCTCCTAATTCCACAGGAATTGCACTAGTCAGTGATGGTATCATCATACAACAAAGACCTCCAAAAATAAGATAACTCCATGCACAATAATTTCCACTACACACTTGTACTCATGAAACTTTATTCTTTCATGATGTAAGTGGAAAAGTTGCATTGGATGTAAAGAGGATGGCTGATAATGTGTACATAGGTGAGTATCGATCAGAAATATATTTTCAGGTGAAGAAAGCATTAATTTGCAAGACAATACCCCACTTACATTTACAGTTTAATTAGAATCTCACAGTAAACTTTTGGAAAGATCTGAACAAATTTTATTTAGATAAGCATCTTTCAGAAATTACTTAAAGGCAAGCCAAGATATGTGAAATCCTATAGCATTTACTCCATAGGTACTTCTCAGTGGGAGGCCACATCTCATCTCATTCAGGGTATATTCTTCACTTGTAAAGTAATGAGGAAAAATGTAACAAAGCTACCTGTGTTACATGGATAGAAGGAGTGTCAACATGGCTGCAGGAGGAGAGTACAAGCTACATGAATGATACATATGAGGAGTGACCTGCTATACACAAACAGTGTCACCACTGCCCCATTTCTCACTCTGTTATTCATTTCTATAGCCCTAGCTGTTGAGTTCAACTAGTTTGGATTCTCCATAGTCCACCTCTCCAGCTAGGAACTAGTTAAGCCTCAAAGGTGTCCAATGCTTTACTCAATGAAGAGGGAGAAGAATTTGTGTTGCAGAAACCTCAAGAAAGTGCCCAGATCCTCTCCAGTCTTACAGCTGGAAAGGTCTTTTACTGAAGAGAGTGCAATGGATGAGTGCAAAACACTATTCTTAAAAGCCAACAAATGCAAGTCATTAAGTAAGGCAGTACATTTACCTGATGCTGGCATTTTCCACAGAATAGGTATGGTTTGTAACAGACAGTTGAGTGAATATAGATTTGTAAATATATAAGAATACTTTAAGTGTTCTCGCAGAAATCCCCATCTCACAACAGTTATGATAACATCGTTTTTTTTCTAATTAATTGGCATTATTTTTGCTGTAAGAAAATCTAAAGGAATCAGTCAGTACCTTCCCTGCTTGCCAGAAAGGAAAGGACAGACCAGCTACTACACAACTCTCATTTTAACCAAGCAGCCCTCCAGTATAAACATCATTATTCACAGTGAGTTTTGTATAACACGTCTTGCACAGCTGTGGACAACATATATGCAAGTTATATGTAACTTGATCAAAACCACTCTCTCTGTAGAGAAGACAAGGATGCACAATATTCTTCGAAAAATAATAGTACACAAATGCAACCTTCTTATTTCTTAACACTTTTTTTTATTTAATTAAGTGGTCTGTTCAAATTTGAAGTTTGTTGTTATAATTAGCATTTTTCAATTATTTAAAATTGGAAATTAATTTTTTTTCTAAACAAAGATTTTATTTGTGTTAATGTTTATTCTTCAGCAACAGTTAGATACATGTTTTTATACTTGCAACTGGAATATCATACATACTAGAGTGTTAGAGTTTACAAATTAATCATTCGACTGTTTACTTCATGGCATAAAAGTTGGATAATTGGAATGTTCAAAGAAAGTTATACTGAAAATTAATTAAGGAGAAAAACCTTGAATTGTATGAAAATAATAATAAGGAATTGCAACAGCAATATTTTGAGTATTTGAATATTTCAAACAATAATAATCAAACACTAATTTTAATTAGTCAATAATATTATGAGATACTTTTCAAGGTAATATCAATAGCTGAATAACTAAATGTGTGACGATAATTAAAGGACTTTTAAGAAAGTAATATACAAGTCACAAACATACTATCAATGCATTTTTGCCGATTCATCAACAAAAAAACTCAAACATCCTTCTTGAAGAAAATAAAAATACTGGATTCTCTTTGTTTGATCTTCTCTCTCCATGTATGACAAGTTTTAGTGTCTTACATTCATCTTATTAAACTGATTTTTTTTATGGTGAAATACCAATTAATATGCCATAAACATATCACTAATAATATATATTTTAATAGCATACAAGTTTCAAGTTCTTAATTCTATTATGAAATACTAAAGAAAATCTTGAATTTCCCTAATGTTCACAGCAGCACGTTTTCTCTAGATATCTTCTTTATTTAATTCTCCACACCTTCAAAATGTACAAAATTAAACAAATTCTATAATGCCATATTCTGAACAGATAAGCACCAATTTCTCTCCAAACTTCATTCCCATAACAAAGTCAATGAATAGTTGGGATGAATTTGTAATGGCTCTTGCCACATAGTTAGAAAGCCATAGAAATTTTGAGTGCAAGGAAAAATTCTCTGCTTTCTGCATGTTATTAACCAATGCTCTTTGGTGTGTTATTTAATTACATAAACAAGCATTTAATGTACTACTACCATTAATATAAAACATGTAAGCTTAGATATAACCAGCAATCAATAGCAAGAAAAAGAATACTGGACAAGTACTTTCTCTAGTTTCTCATGTTTATTCTTTATCATTAAAAACAAACTGACCTCAAATTATTCAATCCAATGATTAGCAATAATGTACAATAGCCACTTCTGCTTTATTCATGACAGTACATGAGTGCTAGTTCAACACAATACAACAATACCACCCACTTAGCCCCTAGGTGGCTTTATGGAACACCTCATTTCTACAAAGGCTGATGCAACCTAGATACTCTTGCCTTCATGTAATCTAACAAAAGTGGTTAAGATAACAAGAGAGGGTTAGTCAAAACCTTCATAAACTGCCATATCATGCAAATTATGCGAGATAATAGTGTTGGAGGAAATCCACATACCAGTTTGCACAATGTCCTTCAGTGAGCAACACAATTGTGCTACTCATGGTATAGGAATGTAACAAATCTGATGATCTGTAGAAGATTCCTCATCTCAGATAGTTCGGAATAAGCAATATGGATAAATTGCTTACCCACCTCATAAGTGTAACTGGAGATAAATCCTGGGAAGTTGAATAATTCCAATGAATAAAAAGGCCATCGTTTATCATCTCTAAAGGCACTAGGTGCAGGCAACAAAACCTTCAAGACTTTCATTGAACATAACAATTAAACTCATAGAAGTGATAGATAATGATCAGAAAAATGATTTATCTCCTTCCCTGGCTGACAGTGTCTCAAGAAAGAACTAGTGTGAGGAAGAAGATAGAATGATAAAACATCCTGTGAACAGCAATTAGAAACCTCCCTAACTGGTGATGTATTTTCAGTAAAGGTGATATATGAAATATGAGAATGAGGTCACAAACAGGTTTTCAGAAAGAACATGTAATGTAACCTTAATAAACCAGTTAGGTAACTGGAATGGCCATTTAAAAAAAACCCAAAGCAGCTTGAGGAAGCTAGAGAGTACTGGAGACTCAAATAATGTTTTTCTTTATTATTAAATGGTATTATTGATAAGTCTGCCTTGTACACAGCAACTGTAGAAGATAAATTCAGGCCAAAGAGTTAGGTCAAAAAACAAGTTATAGTTGGGATTTTTGATCAAAGCGAGTTTAACCTTCTTTAACTCTACCATAACCAACATGTGTTCTATTTTCACTGACAAATGACAATCACAGAACTAAGCAAACACTGAGACAGATGTATGATAACCTTAAACCCTGAAGCTGTGCAAAGAGCTGTACAACCTTCATATCTGAAGATTACACTTCTGGATAGCAGGATGTACCATGCAAGACCATGGTTGTCTCCAAAGAGATGGCCAAAGAGGAAGTTCAAGAGGTAGACAATATTAAAAATACCATAGAAGTAGAAACCATGATATAGTTGCCAATATGTTGCAATAAACAAGACTCGACAATGGGCTGGAACAAATAATAGTTAGTATCTTTGGTAACACAGAGAATGGAGGGAAGACTTAGAGCTGTAATACAGTCCTGTCCTGAAGGCATGCATCAGTTGCCAAATTCCAATGATACTGGAGACCAAGTTGTCAGTATTTGCTTGTTCCAATTAATGGCCAACCCACCAATAATCAGCATATGAAAAGGAGAGTCAATCAAACAGAAACTTGTGATGCATCTACTCTGGTGGGAGAATCTGTTTGGGTCGGGACAATTGAACTATTACCACAATCATCACCCATCGAACATGGCAAGCTGGTATGGTGAAATGATATGAGCAGTTCCAAGAAAAGAGATTCAAGGTTTGAAAAGAAGGAGATAAGTACCTCCTGGATAGAAAATGCAAGACACCATTGTGGAATTGTTGGAGTGTAGCCTGACAATTGTTTTCTACTTGGTAAACCTAGGCCATAAGACACTGCCTATTGAATAAGAAGGACTAAAACATTGTGTAGGAAAGCCTCATTATCCATAATTAGACCCTGGACTTCTCAACTTCTGGGATATGCACTCCATCCCTGAAGTGAAGCATTCATGAAGAAATGAATTACTTGATAAGTGGCATAGTATACAGCAATCTTTACACAGTAACTCCTTTATACTGAAGAATGATCCCAAATAAAGAAAGTGAAAACACCAGTGAATCGATTTTTATGATCCCTTGATCACATAAAGACCATTGAAAGGATCTCTGGTACACTCATCCCAAAAGCAGGAGGGGTTTGAGAGATGCTCACATTCCCAAAAGAGAAAGAACCATCCATATAGTGGGAGGAGAGGTTACAATCAGACTTCCTGTGCCATAGTGTTAAGCCAGATGGGAGTTGGCTGAGTTTGACAGATATACATTACGGAGAAAGAAAAACCAGACTGAAACATTGGATATGGAAAGAATCTATTTTTGGTACCAATGTACCTGTTGGAGCCAATAAATATCAAGATACCAATAACAACAGTGATAAACACAAACATAAATGTTAACAATTAAATCAATGTGCCTGCTAACAATGGTTCCAGCTTGTTACCAATGAAGTTGGTGATCCTGCAAATCTTCCAACAAAGTTTAGTGTTATGAAGATGATGCAATGTATTTTAGTGTTTAAAGTATGCATACTCACCCCTGTTCCAGCATAAAATCTTAACTAATAATTCATATATTGATTGTATACAGTTTTAATTTCTTAATGATACAAGACAATATTTAAAAAAAAGACAAATTTCCTCTAGCTTGACACATTTTCTCTTACCCTGTCATCTTCTCTATTTCATCCACTACCCCTCAAAGAGTCAGATGTTAAATGTAAATTGTTCTTTAAAATCCTGATTGTTCAGACAAACAATGTTTTCTTATAGTCTTCAATTTTGTTTGGTTACAGAGTTATTGAATAGAAAATCACACCCCTCCTGTCACATCCTTTGTTTCATAATTCATGAATAGTTCTCTCTTGGAAAGCCAGAAAAATCTCAAAAGGTAAGAGAATATATCTACTTTTTGCATGCTAATTAGTCTATATTGTTTTGTGCATTATTTAAGTAAAATTAAGTGTATTACTATCATTCATATGAAAAATTAAAGTTAACTCTCTTCAACAATATACAGCAAGAAAAAGACTGGTTAAATATTTTACTTTTTGTTTTTCATGTTTATTCTTAATGTGTAATTGTAAAAGTAACTAAAATGTAAAAATTGTGATCTTTTTAGGTTAGTTAAAATTAAATTATATAAAATGAATAATAATAATATTATAAAACTCTTGCACGAGAGACACATGCACACAGGTTGTAACAGTTCATTGGTAAAGTAACTCATAAGAATAATATGAGCTGCATGGTCTCCAAGTGATTTACAGTTTATAATGGCATGGATATTTGTGAGACATGGTTCAAAGAGTAATAAAACAATAAAATTTAATTATAAATAGATGTATTCCATTACAAACTTAGAGCTACCTGGGATAAATAGATATAGTTTCCTGTTACAATTTAAAGTGATTCGAGAAAGAAAGGTAATTTAGATTTATTTAGATTTTCTTTTGGTAGTTACAAGGTTGGTTAAACTGACCAGTTTTTTTTTTTTTTTTGAGATTCAGTTAAGAAAATAACAGTTTTATTTTTAAAAATGTTTGAAATGCATTTAGGAAGTTTTTAGAATTATGCAAAGGAAATCTGAGATAAGGAAAAGCATTTTTTTAACATGGAAATTTCTTTTCATGGGGAATATTCAAAACAAACTTTCAATATATTCATAACCAAATCTATTTAATTAAAAATACTTCACTAAAAATATGATTTTTTGAAAGTGAAAAATATAATATTAACTGAAAGACTGCCCAAGTCTGTGAAGATATACACACTATATTGAAAGTGAGAAGTATTAAATTTGAAAAGACTTCACACAAGTTCAAAGAGGTCATGTGGTCAGTTATATTGACCAAGCCCATATTGAAGGAGTTAACTGCAGCCTCAGATCCCCATGGAAGAATATCACTGAACTGAATATGTGTCTTCATCATCTCACTGTGAATTAATCGTTTACAGTTTCAACTGAGAGTGACTCTCACGCTGTTGTTGTACGCTGCTACATATCAGAAGTGAGATAGCAAAGGCCTCATGTGCTTCTGCTGGAAAAAATAATCCCAGAATTCACACTGTAAATTGGCTTCACAATCTTTTTTTTTTTCTTTTCAAAACACTGAAAGGCCTATTAGTGATGGTTTGTCATGAAAAATGTGATAACATTATCTGAATGAAATGTCATTCACAGTACCGGGATAGAGGGTGCACTGACGTAGATGGAGAATGTAATGAGACAACTAGTACAAAAGACAATTAAATAGGCTATAAAAGACTAGATTAAGCAAGAAAAGTCAGACCAGTGCTTAGCACAGGAAGAAACCCTGACAGTCGAGTAACAGCTATAGTAGAAATATAGGTGTATTTTAGAAACATTATACAAGTGAGGATACGCACTGAAGAATTTTTTTTCTTAATCACAGATAAGTGACGTAACTATATATTAGAAGCTGGAACTTTCATCAACATTATTTGACAGTTCTATGTTACTCCCTTTTAAAACATAACAGTTGTTTCAACTCAGCATAAAATTCATTAATACACATTAGTAATACTTTTTATAACAATGATTCATAAAATTGTTTTTATATATTAATATTTTTTTTCAGTTTTTCATTTCACAAACTTTTATCATTCTTTTTATTACTTAAAATACTGTGGACAAATGCACTATACCTGATTTATCCTAAACCTGCCTCGTTGATGGAGAGGTTTATATACTTTTGCTGTATCCACTAACTGAAAAGTATTTTCATCCTCTTCATGGAAATAAGCATACTGGTTGCCACTTCCAAACTGAGATGCATATTTATCTGTAGAAAAAAAACACAATCATGGCTTGTTCCTTGCATATAAAGTACACATTAAAAAAGTGACTTTTCTGAATATGAAATAAAATTACTTGTTTGATCTTTATGTTATAATGTGCAAGTTCTTAACAACTGTGGAGAATCATTTTTTTTACCTTTTATATATATTCATACTTCTGAAACAATAAATTTAAAGTAATTAACAATGCAAGAATCCAACACTCATCTCCAAAGCTATACCTGGAAAGATTAAATTATTTCCATTAAAACCCATGCAAGAATATCTTGCCATGAGTAAAGATGTCATACTGTCACATGCTATGAATAAAGTAGGGAAAGCTTTATTTTTGCAACATAAGAAGCAAAAGTTAGGAAACTGAAATGTAATTGAACATTCTGATAAATAAAGCATTTTCACATGGTTCATTCTGTGATATTGTTAAAACTTTCATTCACATGCTGAATCTCAGAAGCAAGGATGATCCTGGAGTATATGTATACAGAAGATACACAAATAAACTTGTCCTGCCATCAAAATTAATTCTTTAAGAACATGGCACTGAAAATGTCATGACATGAGGGCACACAAGACATACCTATAAAGAAACTGGACTTCAGTAGACACATGACCTCAGAGAATGTTTCAATTCCAATCACATATAAACATCTAAGACAGGCAAGGTTTAGCAGCATTGGCATCCCAGAACTGCATCATTATACTAAGCAGGTTGTCATTCTCTCTGCACAATAGTATCTATTCTGCCAAAGGCAAACTAATGCCTTTTCTTCTTCTTACTATATAACATTAGTGGTAACTGCTTTTGTCTTATCATTTTTCTGTCCCTACACCTCATCATGACAAACAATAAAGCATTGAAAGTTGACTTCAACTGGATACAATTGTCTTGGCTCTGTGCTGCTAAATATGTATTTTTCTTACTTACACTCATGGACTGCATCAATATTATCCTCCTACAGAACTTTGAGCTCAATAATTGACACTGCCCAAGATCTAGCAGACCACATAAGCACATTTTGTGATATGCTGATTAGCAATTCCTCTTCTTGGAATCTGTAGGTCTTGTTCAAATCAACGTGTATATTCCAGTCTCTTCTCATAAATAATACTTTTCACTGCTCAAGTCTGGCTGTACTTTGTGCTACTTGCCCCTCAGATCTCACAAATGTAATGGGTTCTGGAGTTATACTTAGTTGCTTGTTGATTTTACCCTATGCTTCTCTATTATCTTTATTACTCAAATCAGTGCCAACTGTTACCTGATTAACAGAGGTATTGGGCATGGTATACAAAAACCTAGTGTTCCAACATCAATTTTTTAGTACCCAAAGGTGATAATTTACTTTGAGATTCAATCTATCCTTTTGTGGCACAAACTGTGACAAACATGAAAATTTATATCAAAAATTGAAAGTATTTGGAATTAATATTTTCAGAAGAATTTTAATATTTAAAATCTCTTCTCTGTTATGTTTGCTGTGTTTAGCAATGATTAACTGAATTTTGTTTTCACTGGAAGCTGCATCTTTAGCTATCTTGTTTGCAAACATAACTTTAATGAAATTTTGGCATAGTTTTTATTTCATTTTAAGGAGATCTAGTGTTTTAGTGTATTGAACTCTTTAAATACATGTTGGATACATACTTCTCTTCACATAATCATTTACTGTACAATTAACTTTTTCTATCACGAAAATTTGCTGCCAAAATACAAAATGAGTATCATTTTCACTGGTGGAGACCATATTAAAATACATGCTGAAATTGCACCCACTTGTGAATGCCAAATATCAGTATTTCACATGTGCAACACAAACTGCCATGAAAATAGAAAAAAAAAAGACTTGTAAACCCATAAGCAAGGTTCTAGTTAACCCAAACTGGAGTTTCATACACACAAGAATATGTCATAAAACAGCCCACATGCAAGGCAAGCATAAGTACTAATACTTTGAATTTTGTACCATAACAAACTAAACATAACACAATTTGCATACAGCATATATTCAACTTCTAATAGGTTTCATCAGTGACAATAAATTGCTCAAACATAAAGCCACGTGAAAGTATCAAATAATTAACCCATTCACTTTAGGTATGTCAAAGTGGACATGTCAGAACCATTCAAAAAGTTACATTCAAAATTTAGTTAAACTATTTTATTATTAATGTACATGAATTAACTTGACATCATAACACAGATAAGAAATCAAAGTTTACTATTATTTAAGTTCTTAATTTATAAGAAAATATTTTTTTAAATCTCAATCTCTCCTGGCATAAGAACAGTGATGTTTTTTAACTTCTTCCATTTTCTCTAACTTTATCCCTCTATGAGAAGTATGAAATTTAATGTAAATTAGTAATTGTAATTTTGTGCTTTTTAGACTATATTATTTATGACCAATAGAAAGCTGAAGCTTTTCTCTTTCAAGTGTCACTATGTTATTACCTGTACAAAGAATTATACATTTTACTTCCAGTTCAAATCCCAAGAGAACGTATCAATGAGTTCAGATGAATTTTTAACAGTTTTGGTCAGACAGTTAAAAAGCCATAAAAATTTTGATAGTATGGAACATTATTTCCTTTTTATACATTATCATTCTGTGTTCTTTGGTGCATTATTTAATGTAATAGTACAACTGTACAAACAGTATAAAAAGCGAAGTTAGGTTTCATCAACAGTTGAGAGCAAAAAAAAAATGAAAAAGACTGAGGTAAGTAATTTATTTATTGTTTTTGATGTGCATACTTTATTATTGTAAAAATAAGTAAAATTTAAAAATTGAAAATTTTTAGCTTAGATAAAATAAAAAATGTTTTTATATGAGGTACACAGATGACTAGTTTTTGCATTATGTAATTTGATACTGTAACGTGAACTGCATGTCTGCCCTCATGATTTGTACTTCTTATGGCATAAACAGTAATTATAGGTTATTGAAAGGAAAATAAAAAAACAAAATTTAAGTATAAATAGATATATACTCTTACAACTTCAAGTTGCTGAGGATAAACATTTGTGGTTTTCTGTTACAAGCTGCAGTCATTCCAAAAAGAAAATTGGAAAAATTTATCATTCCTAAATTTTATAGCTGTTGCAAGGTTAGTGAAATCAACTGATCTCATACAGAATTAGGGGAAGAAAAACAACAGAAATAATAGTTTTTCTAAAAAAAAAAATTGATATTTAGGAGGTTTTAGAGATCATACAAATAACATTTGAAAATTTTCAGATAAAGAAAAGTATTTTCACTTTACCATGAAATAATTATTTTGTATCTATAAATGGAAGTAACATGCAGTGTATGTTGTAAACAACTTTTTTTTTTTTTATTAAATATTAACATGCATTTTTCTATTTATGGAAAGTATATGTGTAAGATGCATTGTAAATAAAGTTTTTCATTGACAGTGATGTTCTTTTTTTTGAGTTCATTAAATACTATTTGTGGAACAACCTTTGAAAAAAAAAAACATTGAAGATCCAGGACCACTGGCTGTGGGGCCATATTGATAACCCTGCATAAGCATGGCCATTGTGAACTACATATTATATTGATATATTTTCAACAGAAAATAAATGGCACCTTTTTCTTTTTCTCAGTATTAAAGAAAATCGACTTTTTTTTCTATTTTACAGGTAATTCAGGCAGAATGACACTGTGAGCCATAACTGATGCAGTGATGTGTGAATTTTTCTACTTGCTAACAGTCACTTAATATATAAATTGCTGTTATACAGAATGTTTGAAACAAAATATCTGCTAATTTATTGTGGAAATTTAAAATTACACTTTAAAATTTTTTTTTACTCAAGCAGTTATTACTACGATGTAAAACCAATTATCCATGTCAACAATCAAATCAGAAGCTTTGAAATTAAACACCTGTGTAAAGATACACTCTACACACTTTGTACATGTACATTATTTAAAACATACATAATATAATGCACAATACATTGTGAAATAACATGATATAACCATTAGAAACTTAATTGTTATGCCACAAAGTACTGTCTGAATGCTCTACTAAATAAATACTTCATCTTTTTCGTAATGATGAGAAACCCACTTGAAGTAAAAATGTATCTCAAGATGGCTGCTATGTATATTAAAACTTTTATTAAAATGAAGTAGAAAACAATGTTTCGATCTTGTCAGGTCATCTTCAGGTTAATCTTTCTTCACCCAAGAAGGTTGAAACATTGTTCTCTATTTTAATAAACGTTTTAATACCCATACCAACCATCTTAAGATACATCTTTACTTCATCTTTTTACTAACTTAAAAGTCCATGAAAAATGTTTAGTTTGATTTCTTGGCAAATCTGAAACCCTGTTACCTGCCTGAAACAAAGATTAGAAGTCCTTATGTGTATGAATACCACAAATTAAACATCTTATTTCATTAGTACTTGAATCAATTTGTACACAATCTTGCACATGCAATTATTAACAATGTCTTTAGAAGCTTTTCACTACTCTGAGGCAAAATTATGGTTTTTCATTTAAATGTCATAATTACATAAAAGTATATATGTTTAAAACCACATTCAATCAGCATACATGTGCATGTAAGCTACAGTATTAATGGCATCACATTAATAATTAAACTTACTAGCAAATCTTCTATCCTGATAAATTGTGCCTGTCCAGTCAGCCACCTGGTCAAAGATACAAAAAACAAAACAAAAAAACTTAAACACTTATCATAAAATTTGATAACTTTTAAATCTAAAATGCCACTGAAGTCTGCATAATGTTCAATAAAATAGATTATTATCAAGAAGCACTGTATCCCATAATTAACTGCAAGTTTATTGGGTGAAAATAAAAATAGAAGTTGGATTTCAATTTCAACTCTTTCAATCAAATAGATTTTCCTACCATGTGATCCATATTTATATGCTTAAAGTCTTAGTTTTAATTTTAAAACATTGTTAATAAGTGCAATAAATGAGTCAAATCATAAAAATTTCTAACAGACAATCAGAATAACAATTGTTCATCCCAAAACAAAAAAACATCTAAAATCAGCACAATTAAATGTAACATTCTGCACCCATATACTGTAGTATTCAACAACCAAAACACACTACCAAATTAGAATATCATTTTAACAAATGAACTATCACATCTTAACAAATCTGAAATATATTATATGAAATCATGTCTGGATAATGGTTTCTAATTTTACACTCAATGTATTTAATATCAAAGTACCTATTAGCAACTTCTTTCATCAAGAAATAAAAAAAAAAGAAACCCAAAACTCCTACAGTATGACAGAGATGTTATTAAGGTTTGACAAACTGTTAAACAATTAAAAAATAAAACATTTATATTTTTGTTACATACATTTTCATTGAACATATAAACCAAGGAAGAATGTTATTCTTCCCATTACCAAACTCCTTTGCTTGGGAACTTTTATGTATGCTATTCAGTGAAAACACAAGGAAAAACTACTCAACACTTCAGCCATATTTACTTTCTGCATGTACAAAGACGTACTTTTGAACTCAAAAACTGTTTTTTGTTCTTCCATGTATTAAAGTAGGTACAGAAGACATTTTAAGCAGAGTGCAACAATCAGATGAAAGATTATCAGGTAGATGAACATATCTGTGGAACAAAGTTAACCCTAACTCTTCCAGCACAGCTCAGTCCCATGAACAGACCTCATAACCATTTTGTGTTTGTTATAGTTTTCATGCCATAACTTTAAAATTAGTATTCATATCTTTACAAAATAAGGCAAATTGTCAGTAAACATTATAAGGCTTTCATACACAAAATTATCAGGTTTCTTAAATAATGTTTTTCTCGTGACATTTTTCTTATCAAATATTAATTATCCAACATGAAAAATTATTTGATTTTAATATTATAAATACTCTTATACATTAGCAAATTTTAAATTTCAAACACTTTAAAGCAAAAACTTTGAACTATATTCTGTTATTTTTCCCTGCAGAATCTGTGTATAGGTTTGGTCAATTTGACTGATGTTGTAACCACCATAAAAATTAAATATAAATTGTTTTTTTCATTCAACAATGATTTCAACTTATAAAAGCATGTTTAGTCTAAATAGCTCAAATTTCATAACATTATACATCTTAATATAATTATTATTTTTGTTATATTAACCTTTCAGTCTTGCCTCGCTAACATTACAAAAGTTGCAATGACACTGTGCAAGTACACTCATATTACCATAGCCAAGAATATAAAACTGGCCTTCTCAAGTAACCTGTCTTGGCTCTGATTCAGTGAACTAGTATTTTGTAAAATAGTAATACTTCAGTTATAATACATTACTATTTACAAATCAGTTTTTAAATTTATTTTTCTTGAAACATAGAACAGTAAATAAAGTATAATAAACAATTACTTCTTCAAGTGAAAAATTGTTATTTCCTGCTTGTGTAGGTTCCTGAGCCTTTTCAAATTTTACACATGGAGGGCATGAAGATGTTTTCAAGTTTTATATATTTTGAAATAATCAAACATCCTAAATTACTACATCAATACCATAGAAATTCACAACAATTCATCATGCTTAGTAACTAAGCTGTATTTGAGTTTTAAAAAAAATGAAATTTTCAGCTCAAAGAAATCTCACTTGGAATCTAGAACAAAAAGAATGTTTGTCACTTGAGTTTTCAAAAAGGCTGAAAAAGCTACTGGAGAGGCATTCTAACCTTTTAATTGGTTATTTGCATGTTATACCCAGAAGTATTTGTATATTTTTACAAACAATGGAAACACATGGGCTGGACCACTGTATATGAGTAAGTTAATGTAGAAATATATCAGCAAACATAGAATATAAGAGACATTATTTTATATTCTAGACTGTAAATATTGGTAACTTGGGTTCTTCAAACATAAACTATAGACTTTATATTTGAACAATACAAATATGTAATTACTTGATAACAAGAAACCAACTTGAAATAATACATTTTCAGAATGGCTGGTATGGATATTAACACTTTTATTGATAAGCAGAAAACAATGCTTCAACCTTCCTTGGTCATCTGCAGGTTGTTAACAAAGTTTTCGAAATGTTGTTCTCTGCTTATCAATAAAAAAGTGTTGATACCCATACTAGCTGTGCTGAAATACAAATATCTAATTTGAACCAATGCTGCATTCAACATGTGACACACCAGTACGGTGTTTTTCAATTTACTTTTAAATTAAGATATCAAATAATGTATATATAATACCAAAACTTAAATTATGATCTACAATTTGATATCAAATTTGACATAAATTCATAAAATAGTAGTTCAATAAAATTTTGAATGAATCAAAAAATGGGATGACAGACTTTGATCCCTGACCCATATAGAGTTAAAATGTCAATGTTTTATTCATTCAATGCACCTGTCAGTTGTTCTATTACAACAGGAAAAAAAAGCTTAAGATTTTGTAACTTTTTTAAAATAAAATTTTTATACGTGCTATTTCAATGAATTTTCTTCTTTTGAAATTCTACACTTTTTGTGCCTTACAAGCAATAATGAAAAGTGCTTACCTTTGTTGTACATTTTAATTAGATTTTTTTGTTTTACATTTTTGTAAAACTTTCATATAGTTTTTATTTTGTTATTCTATAAAATTTATCTTTTTTTATTTAAAACATAGTTTCATCATGATTATAATCAATCACATTCAGTAAAAATAACTGTCCAATCAAATTTATAAAAAGCCTGTTTCTGTTTAATTGTTAATCAAAATGTTTTTAATTCAACATATTAAAATTTTAAAACCTGTTTTATATTATTTTACACATATACAATTTCTTATAAACATAAACAAGCAAACAAAAAGTGAAATCTAGGTGCTAAAGCCCACAATCTTTTGTTTTGTTTGATATTTATACATTTGAAGAATTACTATGGCCAATAAGGCCTATCATGACCACAGCCTAACAAAAAGCAGTAGTTGGTAAAACAAAGTGTGATATGGTTATGTTTCCAAAGGTTCTAGCTATTTGTTTTCACATCATACTGCAAGTTCATAATTAAATTGAGATATAAAATAAGAAAATTTTTTGAAGCTATAAAAATTGTAACTGTAGCAGAAGTTGTTTACAATCATCTTTTCTTCTAACACTAACATACTACCAAACTAAGCTTTTACCACTTTGTTATAATTTCTATAAATACCTCCACTAAACTAGAAGTGACATTTGCTTTTAGAGTTAAACAATGCCAAAAACGAACTTTGATTGCATGCTTAGATTACAAAATTATAACTTCTAAAAAACTGAGATAAGCAGTTCAAATTAAATAGGCCAATGCACATGGGATAAATGCAACGTCTCCACCACACAATCCCAACATGGACAATTTTGAACATACAAAAATTGTAAAAAACAAAGAAAGAAAATTAAAAAGTGCTTGTGACCTACAAGAAGGTATCTTTGTACCAAATCCTGTGCAAGTTTGTTTGCATAAACATAACTAGTTCATGAAAACCTCTAATTGTATCTTTCTACCTGAAAAATTGAATAAAAGACAAAAATCCCTAAATATTTGCATCTCTGTTTGGTACCTGTAAACAAATTATCTTTGTACCAAATCCCATGTAAGTTGGCAACACAGCTGTGTAATTGTTAAAAATCCCTATAACCCCTTTAATTTCTAAAAATAGGCAAGTGCAACACCATTTAATGTGTTGACTGTAATAAAGTATTTCTGCACCAAATTTCATGTAAATCCACAGACTTACCACTAGTGCTAGCAATGTGCCAAAGTAGACCTAATCAGGGAGAGGGCATCCCCTAAAAAAACCCTGAGGATCTCAGTGGAGCTCACTGGGTAGTAGGTGTATAGCAGACAAGTACTGTGGAAAAGTAAATAAGATAAGATGAAAGTAGGAAAACTGACTTTGGGATAAAGTCAATCATCCTCCCACATGGACAAAATCAATTCAACAGCTGAGAATCAAGAAATGAAAATTCAGCATAATGACAGGCTAAAGTAAAGATTGTGAAAGGTGAGGCATGATTGTGCCTTCACGCATTTGAGATACAAAGAATTCTGCATGAATCCTATTATCCATGGAAGGGAGAAAATGCAAGATACTTAAAAGGAAAGAGTACCATGTAACAAGAAGGGAAAGGGATTATCATAAATCTGGGAAATGGATAAAAGAGAACATATCTGAGAAATCACATAAAAAAAATCCAAATTAGGCCCAGTTAATTCTGCAGTAGGTTTATAGCAAGACATGGTGAAGGAAATAAAACTTATCAAATTTCCCACTGTCCCTCAGCATGTTCAGAAGAAATATCAGCAACATCTGCAGCAGATGTTCAATCTCACACTAAATGAGATCCAATAATTCCACGGTTGAATTCAAAGTGATCTTTTCTTCAAAAAAGCAAGAGTTAAATGGCAGTGAAAATAGTATTTTCCAATTCTTAATGTCCATATTATGTTAACAATCCTTCAAACAGCCTCTGCTTTCAAATCTCTTAGAATGATACCTGAATACTACTTGTATTATTAAATGAACCCCATCTTTTTTTTTTTTTTTTTTGCTGTTGTGTACGATTA
This sequence comes from Tachypleus tridentatus, assembly GCF_004210375.1. Taxonomy (NCBI): domain Eukaryota; kingdom Metazoa; phylum Arthropoda; class Merostomata; order Xiphosura; family Limulidae; genus Tachypleus; species Tachypleus tridentatus. Next base: position 24,929,627 of record NC_134833.1, on the reverse strand, counting down.
TAATTCTAGTGTTAACATTTTAAAACAATTTCACTTTTCCAACCCGAGTTTCACCCTAATTGTATCAATTTCTGTTACACTTCAATAACAGGATATTCAGTACGACATAACAGGCTGCAATTTCATTTCCTAATAATAGTAATACTAATAATAATACAGTCCTTCTCCAAATCTATCTCCAACTTGTATTCAGAAAAATCAGTTTCTTCAAGTGTAGCTTAGTCTGTAAATTATTGTGGCCCCCTGAGAGTCAAAGTTAAACCTATATCATTGTAGTACCAATCACAACCAAGTTCAATATGCTTGTTACTTACTTTGCCAAGTCGATCATTTTTCGAAAAAGGCTGATATGGCATATCTTTGAATTGCTCTGGAATAGAACACGGTCCCCATCCCGTGGGGTTATCCTGAATAATTGGTGGATTGAAGTGAGCTGGCATTTTTTTTGTTAACTAACACAATATAAAATAAATTATTATTCCACGTTTACTACATCAGACAAACATGGAAGAAACAAACTCACACCGTGCCTACTTTTCGCCCTCTATACTTCGTATACTTTCATTAGTCTATCAATACACTGACCAATATCGAAAAAATGTGATTGCAATAGCATTATTTGTTATAATACGATTTTAACATCTTATTGATTGTAACAAAAAGAAACTTTCCAAGTTTCGGTATCAAAACTCTATGAATAAAGACTAATATTCTGCTTTTGTAAACCAAAATAATTTAAGGACAAAGTATAAGATAATTAGTCATGAATTTAAAAAACAAAACAAAAAAACTCTTCAAACTTCCGACTGTTTTACATCAATATCGGTGATGTCCATATACTGGATCATAATATTTTCTTTGATTGTTTATTGTGTCACAAATCCACACAGTAACCTACCTGCACTCTATTCACCGCAGAAATTGAACCCTGGATATTAGCGCAGTATGTCAGTAAACTTGCCCGTTCACTTAGCATGGGATAAACACCGTACTGAATCATTTGTTTTGCTCGTTGCTATATTCGAACAATCCATGTATTTCTATTTCATTACAGTCCACCCCCAATGGCTCAGTGATAATTTTAAGGGCTTACAACACAAAAACTTGGGTTTCAATACCCACGATGGTTAGAGAACAGATAGTCCATTGTATTGCTTTATACTTTAAAACAAACAATCTTCTTGTAATATTATAGTATTTATTTTTTGTTCTGTTTATGTGCATTTTCACATAACATGTGATCTAGAAACTCGTAAGATTATTTATTTCCAACCTACCTTTATTCCTTTGTTTTTTTCAGAAATGAATATTACCTGTTATTTCCCTGGGTTGATGTTGCGCAAGACAAGATGCTATGTTGAGATAGCAATAGCAGTATGTTTGTTTGTTTGTTTTGAAATTTCGCACAAAACTACTCGAGGGCTATCTGTGCTAGCCGTCCCTAATTTAGCAGTGTAAGACTAGAGGGAAGGCAGCTAGTCATCACCACCCACCGCCAACTCTGGGGCTACTCTTTTACCAACGAATAGTGGGATTGACTGTCACATTGTAACGCCCCCACGGCTGAAGGGGCGAGCATGTTTGGCGCGACGGGGATGCGAACCCGCGACCCTCAGATTACGAGTCGCACGCCTTAACACGCTTGGCCATGCCAGGCCCGCAATAGCAGTATATTTACAGGGTTCTTTAGATGATATACAGATGTAACAGTCCAGTCTATTTTGTATGAGAATTACCAGTCATATGGGCGACGCAAACCACCTTGGGTAATTCAGTTAAACTCAGATACTTCATAATTTTCATTATAGATCCTTTCGTTACGAAGCGGACTTATCTTATACTCTTGTGGAAACCAGTTTCCCAGAGGATACTACAATATTACTATTAATAATTGTTGAAGAAAGTATTTGTTTAGATATTCTAACCACCACATTCTTCCCTTCCCACAAACATGACCCGTCATCCGACTTTGTTTTAGGGTCGTGAAACAACGGACTATTTGGGTGCTAGCTTTTTTTCTTGCGTTAATTTGTACATCTTTTTAATATTATCGGTTTCGGTTACAACTAGGTCCGCAGGGCAGATTTTTCAACTGTGGTGTCAGTACTCTGAACCCTCCGAAAAAATAATATCACATCTTTCTTGTTAAGAATAAAAAAACGTAAACATATTTTTCAGTACCCTGAATGCTCCGAAAAAGTAACAACATATATTTGCTTTTAAGAATCAAAAGCCGAAAACATAGATTTTTCATTGCAGCTAGTGCTTTTTTTCTAACGCACATAATATAAAACCAAATAAAATTCAAATAAGAAATAAGTTTTCACGATTCTTTTGATGAGCAAAACCATTGATTATCTCTTTTATTTTGTTTTTCCATCACAAAATTTATTTTCCGTTCAATATTCAAAATGGCGATACCAGACAGTCTTTCTTGTCCAACAGTTTGATTTGGTTGGTTTTGAATTTCGCTCAAAGCTACACGAGGGCTATATGCGCTAGCCGTCCCTAATTTTGCAGATAAAACTAAATGGATGGAAGCTAGTCATCACCACCTACCACCAACTCTTGGGCTACTCTTTTGCCAACGAATAATGGGATTGCCCGTCACATTATAACGCCGTCACGGCTAAAATGGCGAGCATGTTTGGTGTGACGGGGATTCAAACCAGCAACCCTCAGATCATGAGTTGAGTGCCTTAACCACCTGGCCATGCCTGGTCTTTGTCCAATGGTAAAACGTAACCAAGTTTTGATTTAACGTAAAGCAGAAAATGATCTTTCAGCAGAACATGATGTTGCTGAAACAGTGCTGAATATTTGCACTAACTGAGAATAAGGTGAAAGGAGTTGAAAGATGCCATTCTCATAAATTCATTTTGAGAATTTATATCCCCACAACAAATGGGGATTTTGTTTTTCTTGGTCGAGAAGACCAACCACAATCTTTCTTACTGAAGATAATTGATTCTCATTCAGTATCTCATAATAGTAACAAAATAATGAGACATCATCTGTATCATCTTTTTATGGTAGCATCATGACAGAAGAAAGACCGCAAATAATATATTGATCATTTTCATCAAAACGAGATCAAATTTGGTTTTAAAAGCTTGAACAGTGAGAAAGACGATGGCGTCTTTTGCATGAGAGATTTGATTATCGAAATCTGCAGTAGCAAATGCAAATCCAGCTTCTAAGGCACCTTCTGTCGGTATTCGGAGGCGAGAAATTGTTAGTTCTTTGAAACTGATATCTTGTTCTTCATTAATTATTTATTTTGTGTCTTTCATCAAATTTGAGGCTTCTTCCCATATGTTCGAAAAAGTTTCGTTTGTCTCTAGTGAGTTAAGATTGTTGATTGTCGCATCATCAGATTTTCTCGCCAAAAAGGCATCCATTTTTTCTGACTAAAGGTAAGTTACAAAGATAAAGTTTCACTTTTTAAGTTTTTCCTAAGACTAAAAGAGTGAAGATGAATTCTAAGTCACAGATTTAAACTAAAAGGCCTTTACACATGGCCGAAGTGCTGGGGTCGTTTTAAACAATTTTAAGAAGGGTGAGAATTGTAGCTTCAAGTACACTGCGGGTCTCACTTTGAAATTGAAGTACAATGGCTCCGCGACTTTTTTTTGAATTCCTGAAAAAGTTGGTGACGCTTGGAACTTTCATCGATAAAAGAATGAATTGATTATATCGTTCCTAAAGTGTTTTTCAATTATCGAGTTTTCTTTATGTTTTTTTTTTTTTAAACGGCAAGATTAAGCAAGTGACCACAACAATAGACATAAATTGATTTTGGGACCACAGTTTTGATTAGACTTTGAAGCCCAGTATGTTCACCTTTTATGTTACTGGCACCGTCGTATTCTTGGTCAACTATCCAAGAAAGATTGAGACCCTGTTGCATTGACGTTTCTGTAATCAATTCAAAAAAAGCTTGGGCTTTCATTGATTTCGCCAAGAAAAGGCCTAAAACTTTTCTTTAATGGCACCATCTGAAGCGTAGCGAAGTCAGAGAGAAAGTTACTAGTTGCGACTAACAACCATGGTTTCATCTGAGATGACGGGATATAAAATCACCGGATTTTATTTCATCAGTTATTAATTTTATCACGTTCATCGCGGCCAGATTCAAAATTTATTTTGAATATCCCAACTCAACCATTGTTTATGTCAGTCAACAAGCTCTGTGAACTTTACCTTAAACCAAGGAAGATCCTTACTCCGCAGGTGTAAAAGTTCGAGAACATTCCGTTGATTTATATCAGAAGAATCACAAACATTAAGACGACTTTCATGGTTACCCCTAATGGCAATGTTTTGCTTATCAAGAAAAACGAGTGTTTCTATCACTTTTGAAAGATAAAGTCTGTTCAGTCGTACTTAATTTTCCCTTCTCTTTTGGCTTGAACTAGTTTAAAGCTATGACGAATATGTTGCTTTTGAACGGATCCATGCTATCATTGAATTTTGACGGCTTACACTTTTAGCGTGTTTTTGTAATGTTTCTCGTTTTGACCATTTAATAAATGTGAATGTCTCATAAGATCTTGGAGAAACTTCTCACAAAAGTAACAATTTGCAGAATCAGTATCTTGATAATAAGATACCCAACGAAATTATTTATACAACTTAGTTTGAAATGATCGGTGAATACAGTATATAATCCGAGATGGGAATTTGGAAATTTGTGGTTATTGTGGACCAACAAATTCAAAACCATTATTTTTTCTGCCGATTGCTCTTTCCAAATAGTTTCACTTTGATAATCTTCTGAATCGTTACTGGACGAATTAAATATCTACTATGAGAGGTTCCACCTCTTTCAAAAGAGATTCCTCTTGAAAATCGTGTGCCTCTTTTGAAACAGTGTTTTTTAATTTTGTCAAAACTGGATCAGTCAAACTGATTTCTTGAGAGTTTGAATTAGTCTATACTTCTACTGACTGCTCATTGGTTTTAATTTCCATCGTGAGTGATGATGTAGATGGAGCATAACAAAAAGTTTTCATATATTCTTCTGTGATTCTGATACGATATCAGAGAAATATGGACTTCTATCGGTCTTCAACATATCACTGTGGCAGTTTTAAATATGTCTGTTTCTACAATCATTGTCCATGATTTTTCACATTCTAAGCATTTGACTTTGAAACAATCACTTGCATGTCTTTTTTCCCAGCATTTTTATACTTATTACGAAAAAGACGTAGAACAGAAAAAGGTAAAAACTGATTACTCCACAAATGGAGGAAAAATCAATAAATTGAAAATGACAAGTGTAATCTTAAAAAAATAAACTGAAAATTCATTATTCAAATTACCCCCTGACGTCCCATGCCCTGGTCGGGCTAAAATACGCAAATATTACATGGTCAAAAATTAATGTTTTTAATTTTATTAAATTATTGACAAAATGTAAATACATTTTAGATCGGGCCCGGCATAGCCATGTGGATGAGGCACTACACTCGTAATTCGAGGGTTTGTTTGTTTGTTTTGCAATTTCGCACAAAGCTACTCGAGGGCTATCTGTGCTAGCCGTCCATAATTTAGCAGTGTAAGACTAGAGGGAAGGCAGCTAGTCATCACCACCCACCGCCAACACTTGGGCTACTCTTTAACAACAAATAGTGGGATTGACCGTAACATTATAACGCCCCCACAGCTGAAAGGGCGAGCATGTTTAGCGCGACGGGGATGCGAACCCGCGACCCTCAGATTACGAGTCGCACGCCTTAACACGCTTGGCCATGCCGGGCCGTAATTCGAGGGTGCTGTGTTTTCATCCCCATTATATCATACATGCTCACCCTTTCAGCCGCGTAGGCGTTATAATATGACGGTCAATCCTACTATTCGTTGGTAAAAAAAAAGCCCAAGAGTTGGCGGCAGTGGATAGTGATGACTTCCTTCCCTCTAGTCTTACACTGCTAAATTAGGGACGGCTAGCGCAGATAGCCCACGTATAGCTTTGCGCGAAATTCAAACACAAACATTTTAGATCATAATAAACATATAATAATACATTTAAGTCATTGTTGTTGTTAATTAACCATAAGCTACACAATGGGCTATCTGTGCTCTGCCCCCGGATATCAAACTCCGGTTTTTAGCGTGGGTGGTGATGACTAGCTAGCCTCCCTTTAGTCTTACACGACTAAATTAGGGACGGCTAGGGCAGATAGCCCTCGTGTAGCTTTGCAAGAAATTCAAAAGAAACAAACAAACTATATATATTCATTATTGAACCATATCGAGATGTTTAAGAAAACAATTGATACAGAATTACATTGGTCATCGTATCATCTTGGTTAATTCACTGTTCAATTGTTTCCTTACAGGCATGCGCTCGCGCTTCTACTGTAAGGAAATGGGTGAAATCAAATCTTAATATTTATATTTTTACGGTGTTTTTCTGTCTCTATATCCGATTCATATTTCTTCCCTATTCCTTCCATATTTTCTTTCTTTTTTCGTTTTCCTCTCGTTATTTCCCTCCTTTCCTTTTCTTCTGCATCTTCCTCCAAGAGAGCATGGTTTTCTCTGAAATGGGAGACCAAATGATCCCCCCAACTCATACCTCCCAGGGCGATGTGGTCTATCAGCTGAATTAATAGGTTAATTATTAACGCTTGCTATTAAGTCGCTTTTTTAAAATTCACTGAACATACTGTATCTTTTTGAAAATCGCAATAAGCCTACAGTTTTCCAACAGAAATCACATATGGCATCAATCGCATTCAATAAAGTTCATTTCAGTTTTGCTAGAATTAACTCTAATGTTTCTTTTAAAAATACAATCCTGTTGTATGTCTATCACACATGTAAAAGCACAACAATTGTTTTGTTTTATTTGAGCTTCACACAGAGCTACACGAGAGCTTTCAGTCATGGGTGCGTTGTCTGTGTCCATCAAGCCCACATTTGTTGGTAAAAGAGTAGCCTAAAATTTGGCGGTGATGACTAGTTGCCATTCCTCTGGTCTTTCACTGTTAAATTAGGGATGACTAGCTTTAAGCGAAATTTAAAAACAAATATGTTCGGTGGGACGGGATTTAAACTTGCGAGGCAAATGCCCAAATTACCTCACCAGGACGAGCCGGAAAGCCTCAGCTGAAGATATAGGAAAACACGTGTATACGTGATTTATATTACCCAGTTTGGCTTAAAATAATATTAAATGTTTTAAATTTGTAATGGGTGACTGCTGGATTGTGTTGCTTGTTTTAATAGGTTAAGTATGCGTTTAATATTTACAACGTATAAACGGTAATTTTATGGGTAATATAATTTTATATTAATAAATGTCGCTGGATGATCTATAGGCTGTATCAGTGTATTTGATAACGGTTGAGTGGTAGATGCGCTGTTACTAATAGTGTTGGAGTGGATGTGGACAGGTGTGTTTAATAATTAAGGCTCCTTGTGTGATGAGTTTTATAAGTTTTTTAAATTAACTTGTACAACTACTGCACAATACATCGCCGATAGGAACAACCGATTTCCAATCATGTGAGTGTGAGATGTTAATTTTAATTGTTGAAATCAGTTTTTTATTCTACGACTATTATTAGACATTATGGGTACACGTCTTATATGTTCTTGTTTTTTAAGATATTATTAACTAGATATTGGAATACGTGTGAATTTTGGGAACTTAGGTTTGATACACAATAAAAAAAATCGCATCAGTGTTGGTTGTAGAAAGATTAGTTAAACTTTATTGGGGTGTACAATTTGTAGAGTATATGGGTGATTGTGATAAACTGAGAAACCAAAACGTTCTTATTAAAAAGAAATGCAGTAAAACTGGATTTTTGTTACTAATGGTGTGCCTTTTATGTTTCTACATTTCTTATTTATATTATTATAATTATGTAATCTGTTAATAAAGTTTGCTTATGACATTAATCTGGGCCAACTGTGAATGAGTAGTTAGGAATATACTATGGATCTGGCAGTCCATTGTTGTTCTTGTTCTATTTCCACTTTAAAAGAAAAGAAAATCACATTCAGTAGTTTGGAGCAGTGGGTGCATTATTAAAGGGTGATGGATCATTGTCAAAATTCTCCATTCAGTCAAACAAGTCAGCAATGAGTGCTGTTGACTAGATGCCAGCTGTCAAGTCTTTTAGTTCAAATTCGGGGACAGCTTTTGTAGGTTTCCATTAAAAAAGCTTTTAGTGAACACTAGAAAGAAAAAAAAGAAAAGGCAAAACTCTTTAGAATTTGATCATATGTAAGATGTTTAGGTACTATGGAATGATTGTATCAATTTGTGAGTTGGAGAAATAGTTGGCAAATAGCTGTTAACCTAGTGTGCTTATGAAACAACTTTTTACAGAGTGCAAGTAAAGATGGTATGTGTTTGATATCAATTAGCTATTGATTTTGCCCTATATTGCTGACTTAGCTACAGTTTGTGATAGAGAACAGAAAATATTGGTTACGTGTATAGGGATATAAAAAAAACTAGGGTATGCATATGCATTTCAGAAGTTCTAAATGCAATATACAGACTATACAATAGACAAAAGTGTTTTCTCTCACATAAATACAACCTTATGTTATGATTAATTGTGTGCACATTTGTGCAAGTGGTATAACAGTTATGCATGACCTCCAGCTCAAATTTTAGTTCTACGTGTGTGTTAAAACATTTTTTCCTACAGCTTAGAATGGTCTTGTATTAAATTATAAATGCTAATTTTTGTGTAACAGGTTTTATCTTTTTTTTAATCTATGCTGTACATTACATTGTGCAATAATATAAATTTTCTGATTTAGTGCTGCAAGTTATCAAAGGAAGTCTATCTAACAGAGTTCAGGTAATTATACTGATTAAAGAGGAACTTTCATAGTGATAAGTAAATATCATACAAACTACTAAGCCAGTGCTCTGTTATTAGTAGTAAAACTTATAAATAATATTAATATTTATTTATAAATAGTGATAAGAAGTCAAAAGAAGTAAATTCAAGATTCATATGATTACTTAAGTTGAAATAAGTTAAGATCCCAACTCACTTTAAGATGAAGTGATCAACATTAAGTTTATGATATTTAATATGGGATCTGATAGGGATAAAAAATTCTGATTCCTTGTGCTATATTTCTAAAGATGATATGATGTGCAACACATAAGATAAGCTAAATAACTTGTATGGTTGGGGGTTAGAAAGTGCTTAATTAAATTGTAGGTTATGTTGTTTCTTTTGGTGTATTAAAGGACCTAGTCCTGTAACCCTGGTTCTTTCTTATTTAAATTGTGTTGATGAAACCATAATTAGTAAATTAGATAAGTTTTGTGATGATGACAATATGGAATTTGTAAATTTGATAAATATTTGCAAATGACTGTCAATTATAAATATAAGGTTATGCATTTTGGTTTCAGTAATTTAGATCACTCATTCAATAGTATGACTGAAGAAAAAGATTGTTCCTTGGTAGTGAATAAGTTACTAAAGCCATTAAACAAATGTTAGTAGTAATGCAAATAGAATTTTATGTTGTAATTATAGACAGCTTGTTTACAATTGAAAAAATGTAATTAACTCTACACAAAGTACAAGTGAGGCTTTGTTTTGGATAATACTGTTTACAGGGTTCAGAGGAAGGTTACTGGAATGATTTCAGTGATGGAATGGTTATCTTACAGGTAGAGGTTAATTCCATGGAATTAAATATCATCAAGAGTAGTTTAGGACTAGACTTTATGAAAATTTCAGAGAGGATAAAGGAAATCCTGAAATACAAAAAAATTTATCTTAGATTTTGGTTTTCTTAGGGGTGGAGGGATAGGAACATCTAAAGTAAATATTGCTTGTTATATGTAATATTATGTTATATTGAAAATTGGAAGGTACAACTAAGGTTTTTGCCCACTTCCTTTTCTGAAACTGTTTCAAAATTTTAAAACTTGACAATTCCTGATGTCCAGTAATTATTAATTCCATCAAACTAAATTCTGTGTTTTGAGTAAGATGCATAAGGCAAGATTTGTAGTGTTTAATCCATCTTTATTTTATGGTGTAATATTTCATAAAGTGTTTTTTTGTTTAGAATTTCTGTTATCAGACTACACAAATTTTCTCAGAAAAAAAGTAACACTAACTGGCCTTTAAGTTTCAGATTGTATTACCCCTTTTCGAAGAGGAGTAACAATAGTAACTACCCAGTACTCAGACGCCTGACCAAAGTTTATTGAGTAATTAAAAATAAAAAAGGGGAGGGTTGCATATTTTATTTTTAACCTCATTTAAATAATAAAAAGTGATATTACATTTAGTTCTGGCTTCAGTTATGTGATTAATAAATATTCCTTTATCCAAAGAACTATTTCATTCTTTGCTGAGCAGTCAATATAGAAATCTGTGTCATTTGGTGTTCCTTTATTGCAGTGTAAGTAAATGTTAAACTAATATTCTTTAAGATTTATTTTAATTCGTGCTGCTAGGTGAGATGTCAACAACATGTACATGTGAATTTATAAGTGATATACAGTTATAGCAATATAATTGTATCTTTCACCTTGAACAAATCTTTTATGTGTACTTTGATATGTAAATAATACCTTCAGTAATATTTGTGGATCTGATGTTTCTAAAATATTCAAAATGTTTTTTTCCATTTTGAATTTTGAAGGACCCATAAAGGGTAATATAACAGCCAAGATGTGTTTAGGTACTTCGTGATTGTTTATCCTCTTAAATTATTCATTCATTATTTTCTTAATCAGTTTTACAAGGAAACAATTCTTTTTAAGAAATCTTTTTACGTTACTCCATTCTAAGATGAATGACAAAATCAGTGCTTGTTCACTTAAAGGCTGTGTGAATCAACACAAATTGGTTTTGGAAACAGAAGAATAAAACTACTGTAACTGAAATATAAATATGAAATAATTGTTTTATAGTGACATGATATTAATAATGTTTTTTCTCTGTTAAAAGCCTGTAAAAGTAAAAGATAATGTAGATTCTGCATTTTCTTCAAAAGTATATTTCAAATTTTGATGTCTCATTCAAATACAATAACAGTTTTTGTCTGTGACATTTGCTTTTGAAAAATACAAATGCATCAACTAAATATCTTTTTATAAAGAACTGGCTTGAAATCAAGACATCATTGTATGATGTTGTATCTGCAGCTATTTCTTGATAGCATAGGAAGACAGAGTTAACTTAAAACCCATTGGTGTGACATCAAGTTGGTCATAAATTTTGTTTGAAAAAGAGAATGTGAATCATTTTGTTCTAAAATTAGGCCTTTAGTTACAGTTTACAGCATCATAGTTTTCAAATTAAGTTAGTACGTAGATCAATTACTTCTTGTAATAGGATATTAGAGAATAATAATTCATTACCTGGCACTGTATACCAATTCAATGAAAATTAGATTTGAGGTATTTACACATATCAAAACTAAATTTTTACTGTGTTCATTGGTGATTTCACAAACTCCAACAGAACATTTTTTCAGTTTAATTAAATGTGTCATATTAAATACAGTAGGTTTGTAAATTTTAGGTAATTCATTAAATATTCCCCATTGTGAACTTACTAGTCTGATATTATGTTAAATTTGTACTCTCTCTCTTCATCTACTTGTTTTTCTTTCTTACTCAGCTTCTTTTTTCATTCTTACTTCTTCCATTCTTTTAGGAGCTTGTATATATAATGACTGGTTATTGTCACTTGTAATAAAAGTTCAGAGTTCTATACAATTAAAGTAACTTTATCAGTTTCATGTAAAGACAGACCAATGATTAAAAAAAATGGTATAATTGATTCTTGAACATTAGCTTAACAGTAATAGTGTTGACATTAGGCTATTGATAATTTAGTATTGTATTTATTTTTAGATTGTAAGTGATAAATACAACAGCTATGGCTAGTGATGCTGTTGATAATGTGATACATTGCAAGACAGAGACATATATGAAAACTGTGAGTGACTGTGTGAAGGGTTATGAGGCAGCTTTTACAAATGACCTGGGGCTGGCTGGAGAGAATTTACTCTCTTTGGTGTAATAGGTGCCATAAGTGGGCTTTTCGAAAACTTGGGACTTGCATGTAGATTTAAGGAAGCAAGTATTGAAGATTTAGAAATTGCTTGTAGAATTTGTAGGCTGGAGAAGAATATGGAGACTATTATAATTAAAATAGAGGCAATACATAGAGAATTAATTGTAGACTGTGGGAAATAGCAATGGGATTTCAAGAGGAGCTTAAGGTTTTACATATAAGGAATGCATAATCTAACCAAGTTAAGGAAGTAAGAAAGTCTTCAGACAGGTTGATAAAGGTACTTAAAGATAAAGGTTGTAAAATAACTTTGTTAGGGATATTGCCCAGAATTAACTGTGGGAATGCAGTTGTAAGTAGGTCACAAGTGCTAAATGCTAGGTTTAGATTAGTATCTAAGGATGAGCATATTGGTTGGTTGGATTTGTGAGATCAGTTCAGTGGAAGAAACAAGTTTTTTTGGAATGGATGGTTTACTTTGAGTATAAGATGGGATTGGGTTGTTTGTTTTGCTATTAACTCAGTTGTAAGGGAAATTTTATACTATGACTAAACAGTAGTGAGGGCAAGGAAAAACTAAATGCAGAAAAAAGAATTGGAGGCAGAGAAAAGTTTAGCAGAGGAAATTAGTATAGCATATAGTTATAACATCAGGCTTAACAGTCATTATTGTAATGCTGGAAGTTCAAGAAATGAAATAGGTTACTTTAGATCACTGGTAGAAATAGAGGATTTGAATATAATAGGAATTACCAACACATGGTTAAACATAGATTATTGGATGCTACATATTTCTTTGCAATACAGGGTTAGATGTTGTTTAATAGGGATAAGGTACTAATTGTAGGTGATTTATATTTCAGGCACATTGATTGGGAATAATAGGTGTAACTATGAGGGAGAAAGGTTTTTGGAAATTGTTCAGGATGTTTTTTTTTGTGTTTTTTTTCACCAAACAATAAAGGAAACTACTAGAAACAATGCTATTTTGAACCATGCTATTGTTAAATTCAAATGTAGAAACAAACAAGAGGGTGAAAGTTGGAGAAAATAGAGTGGAAGTGATCATTGCTCTGTTAGGTTAAATGTTTTGCTGTATATGGAGGTAAGGAATAATGATATTTCATATTCTTTGACAGATTGTTTAGGCAGAGTATTCATGATTAAACTTTGCAAATGGACAGCAACTGCCAGTTGTGGAGACACAGACACAAGTGTAGAGGACAACGTTTCAAAAGTCTTCTATCTTTCGTCTTCAAGTCGGTGTGTGTGTGTGTAGGTGTTGTCAGTCTTTCATAGTGTCCTGGTGGATTGTGGATAGCATGTTATGATTGGTTGGAATATCATTGTTTCTGATTGGAGGAAAGATTTCCTGTGGATTCAACAAATTGAAGCCACAGGTTACTCACCTCTAATTCAGAATCTCTCTTTGGTGAAGGTTTAATAGTGTTAATTTTAAGTGATTCTTTGATTTTTCTAGTCTACCAGAATTTCTCTGTGTCGATTATTCTAGTTTTCTCCCAGTTTATTCTGTGTTTAGCTGATGTAGTGTGCTCTGCAATGGCTGAATTTCGTGTTTTCATGAGTCTTGTACTATCTTTATGTTCTTTTATTCTTGTTGCAAGTTTTTTCCATTTCTCCAATGTACATATAGTTGCAGGAACACGAATTTTCATAGATGACATTTTTGAGATTCTCTTTGGTAGATTGCTGTTTGTTTTTTACCAGAATGGACCTTAAGATATTGTAGAATTTTCACCAGACTTCCATGTTGAATATTTTTTGGTTGTGTGTTTTAGTTTTTCACTGAAATGATGTAGGTATGGTAGATAAATGGTGGTAGTAGTGATAACTTTCTGATCTTTTCTTTCTGTTGTGACCTTCAAGGAGTTTTTGATGAAGGAGGAGGTGTAGCAAATAGCAACCTACCAAAGAGAAACTCAGAAACATCACTTGTGAAATTTTGTTTCTTTTCTCCTGTCCATTTCCTCAGTATGTTTCTGCTCTTTTCATGATCTTCTTTTATTTCTTGTATGGGCTGTTTATTGCTATCTTGCTCAGAGTGTTCCTTACTGTTGAATCTGCTACTGTCTGTTTTTAATGTGGTACATTTCCCCTTCTTGAAACTTGTCTCCTTCCACTTTAACTGGATGGGTTTGTAAGCTCATCTATTTACATATTCTTTGAGCGAGTCTGACTATATACTGTTTTGGGTTTCCTGCTACCAAATCTGGTGTGTCACAGCTGCCTCTATTCCTTCTTTTTTTGTTGCCAGCATTTGGAGATCTTACCAGCTGGTATGTAAACTACAATAAACACATTCATCTTCTATTACTTACATTATTGGCTAGTTTCTTGTGCCTCTGGTTTTTGATTGTTCAATCACCATTATCCAGTGTACTCAAAACATTTTGATAAGTTTGCCTGTCATGTTCTTCAGTTATCTCTTGTCATTCATTCTTTGCATTGGCACTTCCATATGTGCACCATTATTTTTGTACACATTCCAACACAGTGCAAGATCATCAACACATGCATATACACACACATGAACAAGAGGAGTCAAGTTTCAGTGAAGATCTATACTATAATTTCATTATGTTTGGTGTCATTGGAACCCACCAAGTAACCATCATTGCCTCCCAGAGAACACTTACCCAAAATTTGCACCCAATGAGGGAGAAAAGAAAGAGTTAATCCTGTGTGACCCAGTTTGTTGTCTATTGTTGATATTGACTTTTCATCAAGATTAACCCTCAATGTAAATTCCTGTACATGGTGAGGAGACTTCCCAGGAAGGGTCTGTTCTTTCAGTTTACCTCCTCTAGAATCTAAACATCACCACACATGGCAAACTTGTGTAGAAAAGAAACTTAAACTTGTTTTCTATAAAGCATAGAAGAATTAGTGTTAATTTGATATAAATGTTTAAAAGATGTTACAGATTTAGATAATGATTTTATAGACTGCATAATGAAATATAACAAGTTTGCAAATGTGAACTTGCATGTTGAGGATAATACTGTAGTTTTAAGCATTGGAAGCCCAAAAAGAGAATTTACTTTTTTGTTGAATAGTTACTTTAAGATTGTAATTTGTGCCTACTCTAAATTTGTTTTAACTTTTGGTTTTTTAAGAAATTGTTTAAAAACAAGAAAATGGCTAGATAATAAAGCAGAAATTACTTGTAATATCCTCACTTATTATGTATTTATGCATTTTTATATTAACTGGAGTGTTCCCAACTTGTTAGCCATAATGTTTTTAAACTAGTAACCAAAGAGTTAAGGTATGTTATAAATAACCTCTTCATAATAATCTTAAGACCTTTAGGAGACACTCACTTGTATGATTTATTGATTTTGTGTTTTATCCAGTGATCATGGAATGTGCCCCCATTAAAACACTTAGTGAAGTATTGAAATGGAAGGAATCACCACAGTTATTGTCTTCAAAGTCAGTAACGTTAAGAAAGAGGGTAAAATATCAAACTTCATGTATTCCTCGTACTCTTGTGTGTCATGATATGCAAGGTGGTTATTTGGATGACAGGTGAGACAGAATGACTTTTATCAGTACTAGACAATTTCTTTTAAACATACATAGTATATATTTGTTATTTTTTATTAGTTTGTAAATGGTGTAGTTTTTAGTTTATGATAAATAAAAATGAGTGGGTTGTTTTTGAAACTTGTAGGTTGGGAGATTGCATCCACTTTTGTTTATTATATTTATATTTTTCATACCTTCTTGTATGGTGTTTAGTTGAGCTGTCTCTAGTTTTTTTTAATGCTTGAAGCCAACTCTCACCTTGTTAGAGTTAACTGTATCACTTATCTTGCAGTGAGACAAAATGGTTGACACTGGATGGCAATGAGATTTTAGTCATAGTAGGTATCAGGAGTGCACATCTCATCATAATAGTTGATATGATACATGTATAGATGTTGATGGTGCAATATTCCAAGTAAATTTATTATGCTGAGACTAATGAGTACCACTATTTTTTAGTGTTATTTTTAAGGTATGGCAAAGTGCGTGTTTTTGTCTGTTTTAGATAGGTTGGGGAAAAGCTGTTAAAATAATATATTTCACTTAGTGCTATTGCATATTTAAACCTTTTTTATTAGTTTTATTTCAAGAGATTTTGTAACCTGTAGGATTTTTTTTAAGCATCACGATTTGTATGGAATTTGTCAGAACTGAATGCTAGGAATTCAGTTTACTGTATTTAATGATGTTCAACCTATGATATATATTTTGAACATTAATGATTGAAAAAGAACATGTAACTAAATTTATCATAAATGTATGCATAACTGCACATGTATGCAAAAACTGTACATTTATAAACTTAATGCAAATATTTGTAAATTATACAAATTTTAACAGAGAAAGACCAGTTTAATTCATAAATCATCTTGGAGAAGATGGTTTTAGTTATGTTTTTTTTTCTTTGTGTGAAAAATATAGATAAACAACTGTTATAATTGATGTGAAATGTGTTTAGGTAGACTGGTTAATTTGGTAACCACTTTCCTTACCTTGTTTAGGTGAGCCTGATATTAATCATGGAAGAGCTCTTTCTGACATTCTTCTATTAATTTTAAAATAAATGAAGAAATACTTTGCTCAAAACAAATAAGGGATAATCAGATTTTCTGTATTCTTTTTATGAAGAAACAGTACCATTATTCATTAATGTCACTGACACCTGTGGATTAATTTTTGAGAAAAAACAGTGTTGTCTGGTGCTGTATTTTAACATGAACATTTCGATGGTAAAGTGAAGGAAATATTGTATCTTCTCACTTAGCAGTTTGAACAAAAACAGAGCAAGTAAAAATGTGAAGACTTCAGTGAAAGTCTTTAGATATTTAAGAGATGTGAAAGAAATGTTTTCCAAACACTGGTCTAAGACAACTAACCATAGAAAAATGACTTCAAGTTTGACAAGACAAGGTTCAAAATTGGTGGACTTTTTCAGACCACTATTACAGTTGGCTAGAGAATTGGACAAGGTACTGCAATGCTGAAAAGCTCTAAAAGGCACCTGCTATTTGGCAGCATGAGTTAAACACAACTAGTGGACCTAAGCTTCCCAACGAAATCAACAGACAAAAGTAGCAGCTGAATGACAAGTCTATCATGCAAAAGCTTGGAAACAGGCTTTGCAAGGTAGGCCTTTATGTGAATTGACAAAAAATGTATATAGTCTGTAAAACACCACTACAAAATCACATGTTTTTATTTTATAATTTCTATTCATGCTGCAGGATGACATGAGATGTAAAGAGTGGTCAGGGCCAAATTCAACCTTACTTTCACAATGGAAATACACATGTAACAGTAATAGTATACTGATTTACTCAGGAAACATTATTAATTGAAATGCTAACCTTTATTTGTTGTGATATGGCACTATGAATGTCAAACATCACAATGATGCAGAGTTACAACTATTAGTGTTGCCATGTGCAGGTGCAGTTCATTAGAACTTTTTAATAGTGAATGATAACTGCTTAACATCTTCCTCAAAGAAGAGGATATAGCATGAATGCATTGGTCAGCATGCTTATCAGATTGGAATCTGTTTGAAGATAGTGAGGGTTACTGTTTGAAGATTTTTCTTGCAGAATGTGATTCACCTCCAGTTGGTGCTGATAATTCTAAAGCAACCCTGGTATTACCTCAGCAACTCATTGATCTATTACTTGCATTTATGTCCAAGGTGTTTATACCGTACTGTATATTTTCTAATCAGTTAATGGGCTGCAAGATCTGTAGTTTTTACTTATCATAGACATAATAAAAAAAACTGATTACCTTTTATTTGCTCTTTGTAGTTATATATTTAATAAATGAAAGTAGCATAGTTAGTAGAGTAGTGTGTGTACCCATCAAACTAGGATAAGTGATATTGTGTCTACACTTGTATATATGCATTGAATTCAAAAGTGTGGCTTGCCATTAGTAAAACTGTGTGATGTTGAATAAATTAATTTGTGGCTGTTTTGGTTCAACCAAGTTGCTCTGTTGTGAACATGAAACATCTTGCCTATTTTTTTTTTTTAATTTAAAAATGCCTTTTTATTAGTTGGTCTATTAGTAGTTTAATAGTTACAAGAGTGGAACTTATTTCAGTACTAGTACTATATGAGTTACAACATGCTGATAAATATGCCAATGCTTTGAGACAATTTTAAGATGCACGTTTTTCAGAAGTGATACAAAGAAATGCTTTCTTTTACTGCATAAAAAACAGTTTTGTATTTCATCATTTATAATTTTGACTTGTCTTATGTTCACTGAGCTTTATACATTAAAATTAATTTTATTAAAAACATCTAAAGTTTATTATTTTATAAATATTTTTCCATCAACTTCTTGTACATAAAATGTAGAAATTAGTTGAAGTAAATGTTCTTGCTGATGAAGTGGGGATTAAACAACAAAATTTCATCCCACATAATGTACCTATTAAGTTATTGCATTAAAACAAGTACTTCTGTTATAACTAAATTTGTAGGCAGATTGTCAGTTTTCTTATATGCTCAAGAATCTACAAATTGTCTTTCACTGAAGTTAAAAAGCTGGAAGAAGAACAGAAGAATTGAAGGATTTTAACTTAATTTTCTTGTCGTGTAACAGTTCATGAAGTTTTAGGCTCTAAATATTGATTCTGATAATTAAAATAAAATTATTTAACTTGCTTTCTCATATTTTTTATGCTACACATTTATATGGGTAAAAATTATATCATTTAAATGTGTTAAATAAGCATTTTTTGAATTAATTTTGGTTTTAGTCTATGTATAGTGACAATATCATTTGCACAGTAATATAAATTACTGTATTACTGATACTGGTCATGAAGCACACAGCAACTGTTTGATTATAAGAATATTACAAAGGATAGAGTTGTGTCTCATAATTTTGACAATGAGAATTTATCGAGCTTTTAGTACAAATGCAAATAGTTTGTCAGCAAGAAACAAGCTCAAATGAAAGATTTCTGAAAATATTCTCAGAAAGACAAGAATATACTTTTTGTTTTATTTTATACAGTATTAGTGATTAAACATAATTATTTCTTTAGATAGTTTGTTTAAACTCTTGTGTAACAAATCAACTTGTGAAGCTAAACATAAGATTTAATAATCGTGCCCGATTAATACATTGATTGAAATATTCTCAGACAAAACTTTATACTAGGAATTGTACATCCAGATTTTAAAAATGTTATTCAATTCTTAGAGATAAAAATAGTTAATTATATTGGGTTTGATCGGGAAATGTAGGATATTCTCACATCTGACACCCAAGAAGATCTGACACTTGATTGAATGATTTTTGCAAATTTTTTGTAATTCTCGGAAACAAAAATAATTTAATAATTGATCATAGTTAAAGATGGTAAATCGACAGCCTGGTTTCCTGTAACTCTCGTTCTAAACATCAAAGTTCCGATTACTCCCTCAGGTGTAAATTGTGTTCTGGGTAATATAAATTTTTCGCAGGGCTCAGCAGATAGCCCAATGTGGCTTTGCTATAAGAAAACACGCACACACATACGCATCTTGGTTTATTTATACTTGACATCATTGTGTAACTTCTCATATACCGTCATTAACTGTGCTCAGTTTTTTCTGTATATTACATGTATATAAATCCCACATGAAATTTTATAAAATTATAATTTTTCTCTCGAAGAATTTGAAAATAGTGTAAAATGCATCAGTTCTCCCTTCTTAAAAAAATATAATCACTAAACTTCCGTGTGTCTGTCGTTTCTTGTTGCACTGAACAACGGTTGCATTAATCCATCTGAAATGTTTAGTGATTAGATTCATACTATAACCCAACCTTAACAGTGACCGAATAATATTTTCACGGTTATTTATTTCACCATAATATTAATATTATATTTTATTCATTACCACAACTCATTAAATCAATCAATCAATCATTTACATTACCAATCGTATTTAAAATTAGGTGTCGTCAATATAATGTACTACATAATTCGTACATAATGAATGATTCTCAAAGCAATAATACTATCATCAAACAGTAATTTCATTATCATAATCGTATATCACAAGATATACTACTTAATATATAACTACATCCAATACACTGGAATAGTGTTATAAATCAGCAGACATCCTGCTGTGCCATTGTGGTGTGTAAAAGTTCATTTTGTATATCCTCATCCTCTGTTTTCCTTCATCAGTTAAACATTCAGACTGATACAGTTGATAACTTTTAACTATCTTTAACGTAATTGGGCTTGTTTGTTTTATGATTCTTTCTACTCAGTTGCCAGCTTTATAGTGTTTACTCTTTTAACTACGGGAATGCATTACATGTTCTGAGTAAAAAGCATAGTTAGACTTGGCATTCTTCTAAGTTATTCCAATTGTTTGTTTGTTTGTTTTTTTAATTTCGCGCAAACATACACGATGGCTATCTCCGCTAGCCGTCCCTAATTTAGCAGTATAAGACTAGAGGGACGGCAGTTAGTCATCATCACCCACTGCCAACTCTTGGGCCATTCTTTTACCAACGAATAGTGGGATTGACCGTCACGTTATAACGCCCCTACTGCTGAAAGGGAGAGCATGTTGTTGTGACGGATATTTAAATCTGTAGTCTTAGAGGACGAGCAGTGAATTCTCGCTTCTGTGATGCATTCGTTTTTTGTTAGGTTGTAGTACCTTCATTTGTTTCAGTCACTATTTCTAACCAAAAATGTTGACTTGTATGTTAGTACTACTCTTCTGTTAAGTCATTTTTTGTTTAGTCGGTCTTTTAAGATCGACATTAATATGCAAGACTGAGAGTTTTGAGCGAATAATGAACGCATGAGTTATTGGATTTATGCGAAATGTTTATTTGTTATTGTAAGGAATAATGGGACTGAGCCCCCTACCTAAATATGGCAGTGCAGCTATGTCCCTAACTTGATTTAGATCTGCTGGGAATACAATTTTGCAAACACTACTGGCACACAAGAAATGGTCTGTTATTTCTTCACTTGGTGGTCCTTGTAGAACTACGCTGCTTGAAAATGGAATACGATAAAATATTAGAAGATGCTGCCCGTAGTTCATTCAATATTTTAATCTCATACATCTGTGGCTTGCATGAGCAAGTGATCACTAAATTTGAAAACTGAGCATAGTTACATTGTATTTTTAATATTCTTTTGTACCTTTCAACCCAGCTGACGATCCATCTTGCACTTTATATTCTCTACTACGGTTTTGCCATTATGAGTGCAGTTACAGCTGGAATATTTTTCACACACTTCACACGTTTACATTTACATGTAATTATCATTTGAGCGATATTTTGTTTCCGAAACAAATGAATGGAAAATACGAATCTTGCTTGAGTATGGTAACATTTCAGTTGCTCAGGAAGGCTTCAGGTTTAGCTCTGTTACATTATGGAGAATAGATACAAAATCGTTGGGCATTTACCTTTTATATATTACTTAAATGTCCCTTTAAGACTGAGAAAAATTTGTATCTCAGAGGTATGTAATAGTCTTAAAACGTAATTACATGTGAAATTACACAAGACAAATTAAGTCTGCTCTAAGATACGATAAAGAAGACAATTAATATTACGTTATTCGAATTTGTAATATTATATACAAAATGGCGTTATAAAGCAAACTAAAAATTCGTAGGCATTGTATGAAACTGCTTTAAAATTTCAGTTGATGTCTTTTTCTCAGCGACTGAAAATATTTTCTATTAAATGGAATTTAACTCGCCTTTCTTAATCTCAAATTATGTTTCTTGACTTATTGTCTTCAAAACACCGCACAGATAAATAAAAGGCCTTCATTGTATCAATGTTTCGCATGAATTTACAGTCTTCAATAAAATCACTTCTCGTGAGAATAAGTGAAGAGATTTTAACTTATCATCATAAGACAACTTCATTTTAGGGATCATCTCTTTGAATACGTGGGTGTGTATTTTCTTATAGCAAAGCCACATGGGGCTATCTGCTGAGCACACTGAGGGGAATGAACCCCTGATTTTAGCGTTGTAAATCCAAAGACATACCACTGTACTAGCGGGAGGTTCGCTTTAAATAAGTCTATATCCATTCGAATATGAAAAGAACAAAACGCTTTTACAATACTAATTAGGGTTAATCAGTGATTTATTGAAGATATAATTACCTCTTTAGATTTGTTTGTTTTTCTTGAATTTCGCACAAAGCTACTGGAGGGCTATGTGTGCTAGCCGTCCCTAATTTAGCAGTGTAAGACTAGAGGGAGGCTGCTAGTCATCACCACCCACCGCCAACTCTTGGGCTACTCTTTTACCAACGAATAGTGGGATTGACAGTCACATTATAACGCCCCCACGGTTGATAGTGCGAGCATGTTTGGCGCGACGGGGATGTGAACCCGCGACCCTCAGATTACGAGTCGCACGTCTTAACACTCTTGGCCATGCCGGACCCTTTAGATTTGTAAGTAGTATATCTGTTAGCACGTCTTAAATTAATGTTAATTTTCCGTTCAGTAAAAACTCACTGTCTCGATGGCTGAAGTCAGTGTAACCACTATGCTGATTATCTTTCTTTTTTAAGTCATGCTACTGACTGGGTTTTCATCTACTCTAAACGTGTAAGTTTGTGGAACCCAAATTATTATAACCAGAATGTATTATGTAGTACTTAATATAATAAAATGGTATTTACCAAGTATTTTTTAACTAATTAGTTGATCCAAGTTATTCAGAATACCTGAACTCCCTTAATACAGCTAAAAATACTCTAATTTTTAATGCATTCGGGAAAATTTATTAATTTATTAGTCATTTAACTTATACTAAAATAATACATATATAATTTACAAAAATAACATATATATTTTAATATTTACTGGCAATGAGTTTAGAAATTGAAATTGGTACCGATTTTCCTTAATACAGTTCAGCTAAATATTAGTCCCACACCCTATCCACTTAACAATTTCAACAAGGAAAAACATAGAATTTATTCAATATGACCTAATATGTTGTCTCCCCACCTGTAGTTAACAACCAAGAACAAGTTTCTAATTTGAGGGATAAGTCAGGTAATAAATATGCGAATTGAACACAGTCAATAAAGACCCATTTGCTCAGGGTACAGTTGCATAACAAAGCCTGGAAAAAAGTGCGTAATCACGCCTTCATAGTTGTAAGTCTCTGTTCCGCGTCTTTCATTGCTTTCTTGTTACTTTAAGGATTGTTTATGTTGTGAAAAAAGAAGAAAAAAACAAGCCGCAATGCGTTGTTATTTTTTGTGCCAAAAATAGTTAAACAATATTCAATATAACTGTTATAATTAATTTGTTAGAAACACTGAACTGCCAGTTTGGGAAATACTTACCTATAGAAAATGATAAATAGTAATAAGAAAAAATCAGTTTCACCATCCGTAACTGTCGGATCATCAACGAGAAGAAGATAATTTAATGGAAGAAGGATTTCAATTGGTTAACGCGATCTAAATCTTCAAGCGTTTTGAAATTGCGCTTCTATTTCCCACAGTGTGTTCTTCTCTTTATCTTTTACCTCTACTTTATTAGCATATACTTTAATTTCTCCTCCATCCTACATACTATATATAAAAATTGCACATCTTTATTACTAGGTTCCTTAAAAGTATAGGGGCGACTCACATTCCTAAATAAAATCGACCACACATTGCACTCGTTACATCTAACAAACTATGAACACTTTACTCCTACTAGTCTTAACCACTGGATTTGTACTTGTGGTTTTAAAATAAGTAAGCAGTACCAAATGTCAGTGTTCTGTTTTTTAAACACTGTTACTGTTAAGACGAATGTTTAAGAAACAATTGCCCGGCATGACCAGGTGGTTAAGGCTCTTGACTTGTAATCTGAGGGTCACGGGTTTGAATCCCCGCCGCATTAAACATGTTCGTTGTTTCAACCGTGGGGGCATTATAAGTGATGGTTAATCCTACAATTCATTGATAAATGAGTAGCCCAAGAGTTGACGGTGGGTGGTGATGACTAAGTTTCTTCCCTCTAGTCTTACACTGCTAACTTAGGGACGGTTAATGCAGATAGTTTTCATGTAAATTTACACGAAAATTGTAACAAACCGACAAAGAATCAATTATTAAGAACGCATTTACATTAAAATGCTTTACAATAAATTCATGAATAAATATACCATTATTATGTCTGTGGGACCCGAATCTGGATAGCATTTTTATTTCAACATATTGACCACGATAATCAGCATAAAAATATGCAATACTGTCCACACTACAGCCCATGTAGTACATCTTGGTTTTAAGTCCACGTTCAACAGTTCTTGGTGAATTTTCTTATTTTGAGACTATGTGGAGGTTGTCCTAATGGATCAAAATGTGCTTCTTTTTATTTCAACTAAAGTAAACACAGACCCAGTGACAACTGCTTTCATTACTGAGGTCCAAGATGATGATGTATAATTGTTTTTCTGCATGGTCAGGTAGCTAATCACCGCTAAAGATGTCCCCCAAACTATTTTCTTGTAAATAAACATTGTGAGAGTATCAAATAAGTCTAAATGAGTTCATTGTTTTCTTGATGTCAGTTACGAGGTTTCTATCCTTATCGATTTCTAAAACTGACTGATATTATTCATATGCTAGAACATTTATAGTATTGAGTAAGGCACTACCACGATGTATTTTAATTCATAAATGTCTGTTTCACCAACTTAAAGTGAGAATCTCCAAAAGATTGGTAGAGTGTTAGATAAAAACAAGTGTGTATCCTCCAGATTATTCATCATATCTTATATCATTTCCTTAATCTTGAAATTGTTTTCCTGTTCCACTATATGTTTTATAGAATTCTTGTTCCGTTGACTCTAATTCCATAAACGGCATCTTATACATCAAGCAAGAAACTACTGTATGGTCCCTTAATATTAAATCTGTATAGTTAGTCTTCATTTTCTTAAACATTTGCTTCCATATTTCATGATTTTGTATCCTTGAGCCTCAAGTTGTTTCTATTACTAACTTGTGCTGTTTATAATAAACCATATGGATCTATTTAGAACTACGTTCTTTATGCCATTATCATAACATTTACTATAGCCATGGTAGAAGTATGTTTTATTCCATACAGAAACCAACTTCTCAGTAATTTAGGATTTGCTTTTCACCATCGTTAAGAGCAAGTTGGATTTTTGTACATAATATAACAAGTACTTGGTTGTAAGGTATCCATGATTAGGTGTGAAAAACTATCGAATTTGATGATATAAACCTCCATCTGAATAAAACCAAATATTAAGAAACTGGTCACGTACTTAGGAGAAACTACATCATAGATTGTGAGCAATTCTTTCCTCAATTGAAGACAGCACCACAGAAATATATCTATATTTGATCGATAGTATCTAGATAAAGATAAAAAACTAAAAATGCGAATTTCGACACAATTTTCAAGAAAACAACAAAAATTAATAGGAACCAACATTGACAGTTTTTCTCTTACCTGTGCATCTGTTTTTTGAAAGTCTCTTTGTACTCTTCCTCTCATTGCTGAAAGTGACAATCCAGGAACTTTTGTCTTATGAATATTAACATGATGTCAGGAGAGTGAAAACGGCCATTCAGTATAGGTTCTCAATATTTTTCACTTGAGTTTATATTGGAAAGGTAAGAGAAATATCCTTTCTGTAGTTCTTCTTATCCAATATTTTGAAAAACAATAATAAAAACATAGGTATATACTCGCAATTGGCAATTATCCAAATTCTGAAACTTTTGAGAACGATAAGCGTGTTTTTTTCCCATCATTTATTATAATTTCGAGCTTCATTTCTTGGCGACTAAAATAATTTAAGGTGAAGTGTCTGTCTAACTCTTTCATATTATGTGCTATAGCTGTATAATTCGCACCTTCTTTGTAAACAAAGAATTGACAGAATTCGTCGAATAAATTACAATTTGGTTCCATGATCTCTTTCGAAAACAAAACAAACAAAAACCAGTGTGTATTTGACGAACCATTTTTCTGATACTAACGACAAAAGTACTTACGTGCTAGTAGAAATTATCAAAGATATCGTTTGCTTACTATTTTTTGATTCATGTCTCTTTTAATATTTTGCAGATTTACAACATTTGTTACAACTACTACAAACTAGGGGTTCAACTCTCAAGCCTTCATCATTTTACAAACATTAAAATAATCAGAAGAATTATGCTTATTTAAATGCTCAAATGCGTTGTCACATTGTGAACAGTAATAATTTGAACCGAGGAAATTTTTCATTGATGTTACAACACTGAAAGACGAGTTTGTACCATAAGTATATTTTTCTTAACTGAAGAACCTCTACATGCTGCACGATTGAAATTTTCTGAAAATGCTAAATCTATTTAAAAATTATGTTGACTTTCAAATCTAGAAACATCTTCTATGCTATTGTATGTTGCGTCTTTTCAGAGCAATGTTAAGACGGGTACTATAGGAAAGGGTTATTGTTTATAGCAATCACTGATCATTTTTCAAGTCGATGAAAACCAATTTCTCAAATTTAAGTGGAAGTGAATCGATCTTTCTATATTCTGAGCTTACTGAAACTTATTCAACTGCTAACATTATGTTGGGCACTGTATATAATAACTGTAAGCTAACTGAGTGACAGAATATAAATTTACTGTTTTTTAACACTATGTAACAGATTAAGATGTAAGATACTGAAATAGATATCAAGAACTGAAAGTATTACTCAGATTATACGAATACAAAGTCAACATTACCTTCAAGCGTTTTATATATATCAGTGACAACGTGGCAATATTCTATATTATAACATTCAAGGTTTAGCTAGGACTAAAAGCCAAATGGTTTTTCTAAATTTAACAACTATCGTAGATATTTTCTAAACCAAGTTGGAAAGTGTTCTTAAACATAACACTCGACAAGCTCTAATCACCTTTCTCTTCTTAGTTTTAAGGCTGTTTGAAGTACGTACAATAACAACATCGATATTTCCACAGTAGTTTGTGTACTGTATAATCACTGTTTCTATAAGTGTATGACTTTTGTAACTCTTGAAAGTCTCCAAAGTCTATGCATGGAGAATCTAAAAATTCATGTAAATTAATATTTTATATAACAGTAAAGTTAAACAAAAAATCGTTCATTTATTATGTTTAGTTGTAAGGTGATGACATTTTTTCATGATAATAACTGTCACATTCAAATAATATACAAGTTTTACTAAAGCTAGCGGAAACAACAAGTATCCTACAGGACAATGTCTTAAAGAAGTTATGAATAGTATAGAAATTTATTCCATTGTTCCACAAGATTTGTGTTACCACTGAAGATTAGTGGTATGTTTACCAGTGATCAACATCTAATAACATAAGACACTCTCCAAGTTTAATTCAACTGTGATCTTGTAAAGAAAAAGGATGAATATATAGTGAGACGTTCATTTAAGATTTTAGTTGTAACAAACTGTATTCATACATGTTAAAATACGGAAAATAATAGTTTCAAGTTAAGAAATTGATGAAGTCATCATACATGGAAGTATAGTCACACTATCACAGCGCATTTATTAAAATCCTAGAGACAGCTGTTAAAATAATGATTTCAATATAGTTAAATTTAAACACTGATCATTGATCATGTGAAAGTACAGTATCCACTTTTGTAAAATGATTGTAAGATAACGCCATGAAGTATCATGTGTAACTAAAATATTTTCTCAAGTAAAAGCATAAAGTCAAGCTACTGAAAGTGTAAGTTTAACTATTGCATAATATTTAAAAATGTTTTTGATGACGTAATCTCATGTGGAAAGAAAATAAAAACAATGTATATGCAGACTTCATTATCACGATGGGTAGTTACAAACTATCGCTGAATGATCAACTTCCATAGTTTCAAGACATTGATCTTCTCCATGACTTTGTAAGATTTTTATATGAGTGCAGACCAATTCAAACAATTACATAAAAAATGGCTAAAACTCTGGGTTGGACAACACATACGTTGAAAAGTGATTTTATCACACTTACTCTATAAAACAACATTTATTTGGCTCTGATTTCAGAACTGCTTTACCGTCTTTCTTTATAGCATCCATATTTTTATTTTCAACTCTTGACATAATTGATAACTTTAATGATACATCAAACTGCTTCTCAAAATGTACATTTCTGGCACTTTGAATTAAATTATTTTTGTTTGTTTTTTAATGCAAAGTTTCACAATTGGTTAAACGTGCTCTTTCACTAATATTAAAATTCGGTGTTTTTGGTACATGATTCTCTCATACTAACTACTCAGCCATGAATGTTATGGAGTGAAAGCCTTTTCTCAAGATGGCATAGCATGACGTAAGTAACTTGCTTGTTATCATATGTTAGTATTAGGCATATTGTATCTTTTAATAATCCACTTTATTGATGAGTGAAACACGTCAGATGCAACAGATATGTCGAAATTAAAGTGGTTTGAATATTATTGTTATACATTATTCTAACTGTTGAAAGTTTTCATGGGGCTAGATATAGAATATAGTATTATAAATGTAATAGGTTTAACATTTATTTCTGACAGTAAGTACAGTAATATAATCTCGCTTTGCCAGCTTGATGCGCAAGTTAATTCACCCATGATTTGTGACTGATGTTTATAATCAACAAGAAGTTGAACAAACCATCACTTATATTGAGATTAATACAATTTTAAGTTTTTGATATTTTCACTGTAAATGTTTACTGTAGGTTATCTTTTGTACCACGTAATGCTTTCTGTTAAAATTTTACAAAGAACAATTCATTCGAACTTCTATGGTGGATTTAACATTTGGGAAACATAACAGGAGTTTATCTAATAGATAGTGATGTTGATTTCAGAAGTGTGACTATTAGCAGGAGAAAAGGTATGCGTGTTCTAATTAAACTGGCCTGGCATGGCCAAGCGCGTAAGGCGTGCGACTCGTAATCTGAGGGTCGCAGGTTCGCATCCCTGTCATACTAGACATGCTCGCCCTCCCAGCCGTGGGGGTGTATAATGTGATGGTCAATCCCACTATTCGTTGGTAAAAGAGTAGCCCAAGAGTTGGCAGTGGGTGGTGATGACTAGCTGCCTTCCCTCTAGTCTTACACTGCAAAATTAGGGACGGCTAGCACAGATAGCCCTCGTGTAGCTTTGTGCGAAATTCCAAAACAAACAAACAAACAAATCTAATTAAACTACGTTAATGACAACATCCGGAGATAATCCAGGCAACAACTTCCCAAACTCATACACGCAATACCTCAAGTCCTCATTCATCAATGTTCTGTAGTCTAATTATTTAGGTTTATGTACACTCATAAAACAAAAAAAGGAAGAAAAAAAGAATTTTGTTCATTGAACCACTAACCAACCAGTACTCGCTATTCGTGTTATTACGTGCCCATGCTTTTCTTATTGGGCAGAACTGTTGTACACTTTTATTCTTACTAGTTCAGAAAACTGAATGTCGTATCTTAATCGCTACACACTATAAAACGTAATACAGTTATAACACTAAATAAATAACAACGAACATGCGTATAATTCATTTTGAATTCGTAGGCGGCTATGTATGCAGCCTACACAAACTTCCTATACCGAGTACCTATTGGACGGATATCAATCAACTGACAGGTCCATTGATATCACTTTGTCTCTGCATTTATATGCTTCTAACGGTAAACTAACAAGTCATGTGATTAGTCTTATTCTTAATAGGTACAAAACTACAGAATGGAATATACAGGAATACCTCGCATAGTGCGGTTGCTGCGTTGGAAAAACTACCGCATTGTTTGAATCAGCACTGAATGGGGGAATAGTTTCAACAGGAAAAATAATGATACGTGGGTATCATAAGGAATTTCTTCATAGTAGAAATAATTAAGCCTGATTAGTTAGAAAAAAACACAAATAGTTATGAGGTAAAATAAAAACGATATTAATTGATAATCTTTATTTTGAAACATTAAAACGATAAATTTTATTTTGAAAAAATGAAAAGTGTAATAAATTTACTGTTTAATGAAAATCTATCAAAACTTAGTTGCACCATATTCTTTTTCTTCATTTCTTCGTAGTGTTCTCAGTCTGGATCATGATTCATAATTAAGTCTGTAGCAGTTTCCACTGCCCGAAACATTTTTTATCAAGCTCCTGTAAGAGAAATTATTCTTTCTGCTCTTCACTAGCACTTTCATTACACTCTGGAGTTTCGTCTTCAGGCTTGGCATGGCCTAGCGCGTTAAGGCGTGCGCTTCGTAATCTGAGGGTCACGGGTTCGCGCCAAACATGCTCGTCCTCCCAGCCGTGGAGGCGTTATAATGCGACAGTCAATCCCACTTTCGTTGGTAAAAGAGTAGCCCAAGAGTTGGCGGTGGGTGGTGATGACTAGCTGCCTTCCCTCTCATCTTACACTGCTAAATTAGGGACGGCTAGCAAAGATGTCCCTCGAGTAGCTTTGTGTGAAATTCTAACAACAAACAAACAAACTTTCGACTTCTTTCTGATATGCACAATCTTAGTCTAAATTAAAGAGCGTATCGTTGTCGAGAGCTTGAGAATGTGCATAAATGCACTCTCGAACATTATCCACTTCCAAAGACTGAAATTCAATATTGTGTCCAATTTTGACGACGTCTTCCGAAACATCCCTAATTTCGGACTCAAAGCCACAGGAATGGCTTGCACAATCAGACAAAACGTTCTCCCATGCCGCTCTCTTGTTACTTTTGTTAACTTGGAGCCACGCTTCTTGATGCTTTTGATAGCATTTCTGATGTTGTAATTTTTCTAGGATTCAGTCAAATATAGTGCAGCTTCTCCAGTTGTAGCCTTTATTGCTTGAGAAAAAGTTCGTTTCAAATAATAAGCTTTAAGCGTCGCAATGACACCTTGATCCACTGGTTGCAGTGGAGGTGTTGCATTGGATGGAAGAAAGTGAATTTTGACATTTTCGTTAGAGCCACAAAGTCCCAATAGATGGCCTGGTGCATGACCTAATAACAAGAAAGCTTTAAAGTCCAAGTTGTTGTTTTTTTCAGTAACGTTCTACTGTAGAACAAAAGTAACTTTTTAATCAGTTATCAAACAAAGTTTTCGTAATCCATACTTTTTATTTGATCGCCAAACAACTTGAAGAGTCTTCTTTGCACAGCCGCTCAGTGTTCGGGGGGTTTCCACACGATTCACAAGCATGGATTTTAATTTAAAATCGCCAGATGCATTTCCGATTAACAAAAGTGTCAAACAATCTTTTGAGATTGTGTGAACTGGGAAAGTGAGTTTCTCGTCATCAATAAATGTTTGAAATGTATTTAGGATGTTTTAGAGATTAGGTAAATAATATGAGATTTTGAAGATGAAGAATTGTTCTCTTAATCCTAACATGAAATCCCTTTACATTCAGACTACTAACGAAACAGACACTATTTTCGCAAACACATTTCTAGTAACAGTATTTCATTAAACAATCTGTAATATTTACTAAAAGTATACCAAATTTTGCAAAAATACATATGCTGTATCAAAGGTTATAGCACAAACACTTAATATGTGGAAAAGTGTGGACAAACTCGTGTATGTTATACCAAGCCAAGAAGTGAAAGTGTTAACTAAGTTCGTGACCCCAAATTGGCCTTTATTGTGTCCATTCTATAACTTATTTGTTTTGTTCATCTATACTAAATATCAAAAACTTTCAGTAGTCATCAGGAACCATTTTTTAGAGAAAAATACAGAATTTTTAATCAAGTATTTTCAATAAGTATTTCTCCATGAACATATGGTGTCAAAGTGTTGGCTGCTCGGAGTGCAAAACGAATTTTATGTTAAAATTAGAAAGTGCTTCCACTTATCTGAAAAAATCCGAAATTTCATTTCCATAACCTCTTAAAATCTCCTAACAAAATTTTAAATGCTTTTATCAGTAAAACATTATATTTTATCTGTCATTTTCTCTACTGTAACTTTATATGAGGTTGTCCCATTTGACTGATCTTGTGACCACCAAATAAAAAAATCAATATGTACTTAAATTACATTTTTCTTTCTAGAATAACTTCAGATTGTAACATGAAACATTTCTTTATTCTAAATATCTTGAAATGTACAACAGTATATATCTGTTTATACTTATAGTTTTATTGTCCTTTTGAATCATATTTAACTGATATTCTGTCCATAAAATTTGTAATTTACTTGGTAAATGTGAAGATCAAATTACCCTACTGAATCACATAAGACTGCTTATGAGTTGCTTGCAAGCATACCTCATAAAAATTATTATTTCTTATTTTATGTACTCTAACCTAAAAAGGTTATAATCAGCTAAGCTCATTGATGTGTTTGCATGGGAATAAAGTTTGAACTGCAAGTGAAAATAGACAATTCTCAATACAGAAAACAATTTATCTCATTTGATAGATTAAAACCTTCGCTTCCTATCGAATATAAAAATATAGTATTAAACACGGAGAAAATTAATGGCAATTTTGAAAAACATGATTTGATGGGTCAGTGTGAATGTGGGGTATGATTTCCTATTTTGTAGCACTGTAACTAAATAAAATTAAGCTATAAAAATTAGTCATTGCCTCAATACTGTTAATATCATAAGCAATATATTTCAAATTTAATATTTCTTGGAGGTATGGTAAATACATTAGAGAAGAAGGATGTCAAGAAGAAAAGTCACAATTCTTGTACTAATGTTGCCTTGTAAAATTAAGGACTGAAACCTGATGTGTTACTAAAATTTGGATTATAAACTGTGTTTCTATGACAAACGTATTTATATACCAAGATAAAAAAGTAGTTCAATTAAATTTAAAATGTAACTCACTAAAACATCATGACATTCACAGAAAAAAATTAAACAAGGGTGGAAATATACAGAACAGAAAAGTTAAAGGTCTCTTTCCTGGTAATTAGTCAGGAACTTAATAATAAATTATAATACAAGCAAGTCCTGATATCTGACTTTGGATCTGACTATTCAATAAACACACCTGATAGCCACACACTTAACATCTTGAAACGAAGATCCCAAATGATGAAAATTACAGAGAAAGAAAATGATTACTTAATAGACATACAATCACAGTATTACATCTTATGCTGTGTTTAAAATATATTTCTCTGTAACTGACTACTTTTATATCTAGCTCTGAAATATAATGAGCAATTTTACTTGACATTGAGGTTTGTCTTGTAAAAATCTTTGATAATCTGAAACAAGACATTTCTTTCTCTTCAAAGCTCATACAAATGCAAAAATGACAGCATTTGCAAAATATGAAATGCCAAAGGAAAAGAAACTGTAGGTGCCCAAAACCCTTCAATTGTCTCTCAACTACAGAATTAGCATACAATTTCAAGAAGTTAGGTCATTCTAAAGCTGTGAAAAAAAAAATCTTCAGAAAAATATGTGGATGTCTTAGGAATAGTAAATGGAGAATTGTACCTTTATTAATTTATAACATGTCTTAGGAATATTAAATGGAGAATTGTACCTTTATTAATTTATAACATGTGTTTGTTAATTTAGAATTATGCACAAAGCTACTCAATAGACTATCTGTGCTCTGTCCACCATGGGTATTGAAACCTGGTATTTTGCAGTGATTCTGCAAACATACTGCTGTTCCATTGGGAGACATGTTTGTGAATTTGTTCAACCAATGTTGAAATCTAGTCTACAACGTTAAGAGAGAAACTACAGAAAGTGAAGTTATAAAGGACTTTCTGTAGCATAATCGTAATTATAATAACCCACCAGGAAGACTAACAGGTAAGTACAAGAACCACTGTCAGTCACCTGAAGTTGGCCTTTCTAGTCCTGGTTCGGAGCTATGAGTAGGAATCGCGAGAGCCATTGCAATTGACACAATGTGGGTCTGTTTCACACTCATATGCATCCTGGTCTTTTCCACCACAACGAGCACATGTCAGGGAACTACAACATGACATCTTTGAGTGACCAAACCTCTGACACTGGAAATATCGGGGAGGGTTTGGAATGTACAGCCATACCCTGCAATTAAGATAACCTGCCTTGATGGTGGCAGGTGCACGTGGTGATGTAAATCTCAGAATGAGGATATTGGTCAGCAATGTAACTCCATCTTTGTGAGTGGAGATACGCCTCACTGTAGGAAACCCCTTGAGTGGAGAAATCAGTGAGAATCTCTTATGTTTCCATCAATATGTTAACAGATCAAAGTTTCCTTACTCACTTTGGTGAGCCAGCAAATCCCTCCAGTCCCTTCTGAATAAAAAAAGGGGAACATTTGCCCTAAAGGTTTCTCTGAAAGAGAATGTAGGATAAGAAAATGAGGTACAACAGGTGGTACAGGTGTTGAAGATTGCTCCTCAGAAATATCAAGACGTGATCGTTTACTTATTGAATGTTTTTCCACTATTTTATTTGATTTTTGTTTTTGAGGATCCATAAGAAAAAAGGAAATTTCGGTGCTCTCTGACCCCACTCACCATAGAGCCCTATGAGGAGATGCACTACATTGTCAAGCAAGGACAATGCAGAAACACCAGAATCAGACACAATGCCCACAACACCTTTTGAGAACTTCCAACACTGGTACTTGGTTGACCTTAGCCCAAGGGAGCTATGCAATTGACCCAAGGAGGGGCCACCCCAAGGTCACCTGTATATAGGAATTCAAAGCTAAGGTGGTGTGTTAGAGTTGGACCCCTCAACCACCAGGATACTCTCCTCCCCTTCATGGGTTGTCACGCACGGCAAACACGCGAGTAGATGTTTAGATCTCAGAGAAGGTAAACTGAAAGAACAGAACCTTCCCTCAGAGGTCCCCTCACCAAGTAAAGGAATCCACACCGAGGGGAATAAAACATTGACTACAAGTTAAAAAACAACAACAATGGAGAAGGAAGGCCAATCATAAATATGAATACAGAATACCTATTGTTTTCACTCCAAAATATATAGAAAAAAAGAGACTTGTATGTAAAAAAGGACAAACATTTACCTAACAATAGTTTTGCTGACAGTATTGTTGGTTATAATTAATTTATGTATATTTTGTCTCTACATGAATTAAAACTTCTTTTATTTATTTGTGTTACTTGAATATGATACATTTAACAATAATGTTCGATACTTACAGATACGAGTTACATTTGAACCAATTTGATATTATTTTACTATTACTACTGTACACTCTTAAAACATAAAAAAGGCTTGTGTAATGTCTTCTCAAACACTAAAAAAATTGTCATAATTTGTGACCAAATACAACTGAATCCAGCATGCATGGAACTGGTCCAATCGACTGACCCAATATTGAAAAAGGAATACTTTATAAAATTCAAAATCTATCATATGTATGTGCAAAAAACATAGTAAGCTTTCAGTAAAACAAAAGTCTGTTATGCACAAAAAACTAGATGATTTACAAAGATATGTCTGCAAATTGATTATACCTGTTTGACTTAGATTAACATATCAAAGCACAAGTCAATGCTCGTGTAAAAAATAAGGTTTCGTTTTTGTCATTGCATAATCTCCATATTGTATTTAAACAGCTTCTGAA
Organism: Tachypleus tridentatus; assembly: GCF_004210375.1. Taxonomy (NCBI): domain Eukaryota; kingdom Metazoa; phylum Arthropoda; class Merostomata; order Xiphosura; family Limulidae; genus Tachypleus; species Tachypleus tridentatus. The sequence goes on along the minus strand of NC_134833.1, from coordinate 24,893,946 downwards.
ATGCATACCTAAAGGTTTTGTAAATACTATCATATATATTGCATCTGTTACTTACTTTCACCTACCACAAAATGTTTCTAAATCAGTAATAAAGTATAAAATAAACACATATTTAATAACTGACATCAAATACACTACACTATGTTAAATTGTACTCTCTAAAATGTCAACAAACATGAGCTTTGACATATACATATACAAATAGGCCTAATGTGAAAACATTTACAGGAATGAAGACAATATCTAAAAATACTATCATGAACTTCTAAAACTGTGACTTATGTCGATGTCTTTTAAACTTTCCACTAAATTATGTTGTTCATTGGTACAGAAGTTACATTTAAATCACATTATCACAGAAGCATAAATTATTCCTCATGTAACTAAACTTTACTTCTATTCATCTCTAAAGCTGTTCTCTATTAGTAGCTCTTACCCTTTTATGGTCTTGCACCATATGATGAGACTTCAAATACAAAAACAAACCATAAAAGAAACAAGAATTGGTTAATTGTATTCTTAATGGATGACAATTTCTTAACAAGTAAGAGCCTATACTTTGAGATAACTAAAGAATTCCTGACATATTGATCAGTGTATAATTATATTGAGAAATGTGCTATATTTTGTGGAGCTATAATACCCCCCAAAAAATTTACTCATTGAAGAATATACAACTTTACACTGTGACAACAGTAAAGAGAAATAAACAGAATTACAAATTTTGACTGTTTAATATATTCTAATTACATATATCAAAAGTGAAGATTTATAAAAAAAATTATTTGCAGTGAGAAAAATAACAACAGGAAGTTACTCTGTAAAACACATTGTGTATTTTATCCACCAATTTTTGGGTCACCACAGCAAGTGAAGGTGATAAAAGAAGTTCATTGCTCATTCAACACAAGACTACCTTGCTTATTTATACTTCATGGAGTTTTTTCTTACAGATGTAATACTGAGTCACAGTCCAGTCATGATTGAAATGTTCTGCAGTTTTTTAACAAGGTATAACAAATTAAAAGTATATAAAATTGCTCACTATTCAAAATTGAGACAGCAATGTAATACTGCGGTTTGACATAACAATACAGTACAGATATAATCCTGTAATGTAATACTGCAGTTTGACATAACAATACAGTACAGATATAATCCTCAAAAATCTTATCCAGTCAATACAATTTTTTGTCATATTTCATGTAATGTGTGATTTTACTGACAGAGCTTGTTGAGGAGAACAAGATTCAACATGAAGATACCACAGAAAAAAGCTGCATACAGAAAAAAATCTGGATATATTGTGTATGGAAACACAAAAATGTCAGGATGTTTGAGACAAATGTAACAAGTTAAAGGTGATGAAGTCTGAAGATACAGTCATCTGATCCTCATCTGAATAACAAGTAAAAGCAAACTATTGGAAATGCTGAACAAAATCATCGAAGCTGAGAAAATAAGTTACACAAGCAAGAGGTCATAAACTCGGGCTCTAAGGTAGAAAATGTAGAACAGAGCAAACCACATTATGCACAATAACAGTAATACTGCATATAATAAAATAATATAATGCAAGATTAGTTTCCTGTTTGTGTTATTTTATTAACATTAAAAATGTTAAAATTACTTCAGTAAAGACAAAGTTAACATGAAATATTAAAGCACCTCCTAACACAAAAAAGAAACTAATTTTCTAGTATTGATTTGATTTGCAACACCAGTATGAGATCAACTAACAGCTATGATCAGAAAACAGTCAAATTAAAACAAAATTTCAAAAATAATTTCACATTATAAAAATATTTTGTGAAAATATTAAGCCTAGATTTTATTTATACACACACATATATTTTTTCTTCTTTTAAATGTGAAAGAAATCTTAAGACAGACTTTATACTAGTTCTAGCACTCAATTTTTATTAATTTTATGGGGTTATGAGTAGATGTTAGATATTTTAATGAGCTTCTTTCATAATAATCTTGAAATACCAATATCCAATTCAAAACATCAATAACTATTAATACTACTGTAATAGCAGTTAATATAACAATTTATTTCATAACAACCATGTATATACATATAACAAAAGAAAATAATTTTAACCTTTATAAGTAATAAACTTCTAAGTCTTAAAATAAATATGAACCAAGGTGTCATTCAATTTACTACTTGTCATTAAATTATAACAGTTCATGGAATTTTGCCTTTCACTTCTAATGCTGGTCAAGAACAATTACTAAAGAAACAAAGTTAAACATTTTTATCCTAAACCATACACCATACATATGACATTTTTAGTTGTCTCTTATTTAACCATAGCAAATATGTATAAGATTTAAGAATACTAAACTGGAATAATTTCAATGCAAAAACAAGTAATTATGAAAATATTTAATATTTGCTTAAATGTTGTTGTTTCTTTATATTAAGCTACAGAAATAAGTACTACAAATATTGCAGAATAGTTTTTACAAATAATGTTACAACTAAGTGTAAGCTTGTTATATATATACCTATGTGTATTATAAATAAACTGATTTTAACTCTGTTATAGACAAGTATAATATATTAATATCAGATTAAGTAAATGAGGCCTTTTGACTTTCAAGAACAAAATTAATGCAACATCATAATTACATAACTATCTTAACATATTTCTATATATCATTTTGCATATTTAAATTTGTAGTAACTTTAGTTAAATATGTTTTATTTGGGGGTCATTTGCATCAATGATCATCAGATTTCTTGAATAACAACAGGCAATCTGTGATATTTTGACAAAAGACTACTATAAACTTCAATTTAATTTTAGATAGTAGATCTATTACAGGTTTATATTTATCATATCATGATACATAAGCCACAGTAAGACATAACACAGCAACATTCCACAAAATCTGTAATACATCTGTATTTAAATGATGTAATACAGATTAAATGATGCAAAAGAAATATTTTCAAACAACATACACAAACATTTTAACAAAAGCACATTTGTGATAAATAGCAAGTCGTTTACTTGAATTCAACACAGTTCAACCATTCCATTCAAAAATAAAAACATTTAAAATGTTACATTTACAACACTAAAAATAAAACTAACAATTCCTCTCACAGGTTTACTCTACACTTCCTGCAAGTTGACCTCCTCATAATGTCAGCATATGTACAAAGCCATGTTCATTCCACCCCACTCCTACTTCACTGACATACATTTTAATCAGCTTGCACAAATTTTTATTTTTGTGAAGGTTTACTCAACCATGTTCTACACTGCCAGAAAACACAAAATATTTCCACAATACTAAACTACAGGGGCATTAAAAGCCTTCAAATTTGAGGTACAGGAATTTCATTTTAATGTAAGGATTTTCCAATTTGCTCAAATACACTGAAATTGTATTGGTGACAAATAAGTGACTGTTCACACATAATTTTCTCATTCAGTGCTGCCCTCTTTATACTTCCCACAATATTCAAGGCTTTCATCTAAGCTCATGTTTAAACATAGCATTGCTGCATACTAATAAGTACATGAAAATCCTCCACTATATGAAGTGTGACTCATTAATAGCACAGCTCACTCCCTCTGTATTCAACCATCATTATGAGGTCAAGAAATGATGCACTAAAGGAAGGGTGAGAAGTGTAAAAGGGTGTATCTATTAGAAATACATTTCAGTCCAAGAAAATGTTGAATGTTAAATTCTATTTGCATACAACTATAATTCAGCACTGAAACAGTGAAGGGATCACAAAAACAAAATTTACTTTATGAAGCACTCAAAATGAACCAATAGCATGCAACATTGTATACAATGGAACAGTATACAGACATACAGTATCAATATTATTTTGAAGTAGTTAAAAAGGTTTGGATATGCTTACGTATAGATCCTCATTTTAGGCAGGGCCATTTCCAAAATAACAACATCACTTTTGCAGGAAAGCATGGATGTGACCTTTAACTGACTCTGGTCACCAGGCTCTGTGAAAGAAAAAGATGTTTCTCTCTTTAGATTCTGGAAAAATACAGCTTCAGTGGAAGCATCATCCACACACTGTTTCTTTAAAGACAAAGGAAAACCAACATGAAGAATTAAAACTCGTTGTTACATAGTTGGTGTAATCCATTAAGACACCACAGTAACAAAAACTTTAATAAAAGTGAAAAGATGTCCACTATATAATTAGTTGTGAACAAAGGTGAGAACAGTTATGTCTAATCAACCCCTAGTAAACTCTGGCTTATGAAAGTGTCTACAATTTTCAACTTAGAATTAAAATTTAGGAGAATTACTCTAAATTCCTAATGAAATTTTTTCTGTAAATTTATGAACAACATTTAAAAACATCTCTTTTGAAAAACTAATTTTTAGAAATTTATTTCCAATACCATATATTTTTTTCTCTTGTATTCCTGGCATTACAACACTGCCAATCAAATCTATCCTTTTCTACTACTTCTGTACTAACTTCCCATGCTAAATTTTTCATTTCCTCTTATTCTTTTTGTGTTTAGTTTTTCTGGCCCTCACCAATGTTTAATTTTAATTTAAAACCTCCCTTATAGCTGAGTTAATAGTCTCAGAAAACAAGCCAGATGATACAGTATTTAAAAGTAAACTACCCATTCTAAAAAGTACCCTCCCTCTTCGATCTAGCAGACATGTTTTCTTGGAACCAAACTAAAATCGTTTTGACTATATTTTAAGTGAGTATGAGTTATCATTACATTCTAATGGAATACGAAATTATCTGTCAACTGGAATAGACTACACACAGATAAAATAAGATTACATTACAGATTACATAATCTCACATTACAGGCAATCAATTCCGCAGACTTGGTTCATCATCAATTTACAGCATCACTATCGGGTAAAGTTGGATGAGAGAAAAGTAAAAATCATAAGACGACTAATTTTCTTGACTCTTTTACCACATATACATCTCAAATAACATTCGAATTTAAAACCACAGTCATGTGCTTCTTATGATTACCCAAGGCTAAACACCATACTGAGTTTTTACACTTCTAATATTTATAAACATTGTCGTACCGCGAATAATAAGTTTATCTCAGATAAAAAAAAAAAAAGAATGAGAAGTCTTGACATATTCTTAGAAATAAATATTTTTATTTTTCTTCATATCTGATGTCCTGTTAAATGATATTTTAGAACACTTTTGTCTGTGCATTATAATTTCTTCGATGTCTACATTCAAATTTATAAATTTCAACTTTTTGTTTTAATTATATATTTCCTTTAACATTAACAAAAATTTGTTTTATCTTATTCGTCGGTTAAAATATAAGATAAAATATTTTGCTGATATTAAACAAATAAAATAAAATAATAATTAAACATGGAACATAAGGCAGAAGTACACATTCCTTTTGATACTTATATAAAGAAACACATTAGGCCGATATGACGACAAATTGGCAAGCAACGATTTATACATACAATGAAGTGATCTACAACATGTTTCCACAAAATATTGGCCTGTCTTCTTCAAGTACGGTCTTTAACTCAGCAGTACATGGTTTATATATACGTACATAAACAAGTTGTAAAATAAATGTTTTCAGCAGGGTTATAGATAAATCTAGTCAAATCTATGGTAGGCGAATAAAAGTAACGAAATGTGGTTGATGATGCTATGGCCATTAATTATCACGGCTAAGTAAAAGATCGTTTGGTTTCATTATCTCTATAGTTTTTAAACAATATTTTTATTTTGTTTTTTTAGTTTCAGAATAGTGTCGGAGAAAAGATTTGTTACAAATTGGTGACACGTTAGAAAGAATATCTGCATTTCACCTCTACTTATATGACTTTAGTATTCTTTTTATCTATTATTTAAAAATAATTTGTCCAGTATATTTATTAATATATTCGCATGGTAGACTATATATATATGTCTTGTATTGTTCATTTAACAGGAGTTATTTAGGGTTATATAACAAGGTCTTTATTTTACTGGAAGGTTTAATGCCAGAGTGCTAAAATTATTAAAGAAGCTGATGAATTCATGAGATATTTCTGGTTTGAAATGGAATGTCGGTAGAAGCTAGGGTTAATATCGTGTTTTTTAAGATTCTGAACTTCAATAAAAGCCCCACCTATAACGTTTAGGCTAAACTTCTAGACGGTACTACATTCTTTAAGTTGTTCAATTCAGTTTGTATATTGTTTTTCCAGGTACAAAGTTGTAATAAATTGCAGTAATGAGTTAGTGAATGTAGGGTTCCCCGAAACCAAAATGTAATCGTTCATTTCACATCATGTATACATATATATATATAAATTTGCTTGTGTGTATATAAAATGAAATAATTTGTAAAGATATTGGTTAGGAACTTCTTAGAAGGCAAGTTTATAAAAAAAAAAAAACATCTTTATAATATTTCTTCTTCAGGCGTAATACTATCAGACAAGATCGAGCACGTGGGAACCACTCAACATGATGTTACTGAAACCATAAGACCTTGCTTTTCTCAGGAGACCTCATCTCTTCCGAGAGCAATCAGTAACTCATGTATCCAAAGTCGAAAAGCTAACGTCTTCTCTGACGTGCAAGAACAGCCAATTCCTCCAGAGATGATCATACTCAAAACGTATGTATTTTGAAGTAAATCCTAACTCTTAGCTTTACTGGTTGTCAGAATCCTGTAGTCACAGTCTATGGGACGCAGATTTGAACTCTCGTCACACCAAACATCCTCATCCTTTTTGCAATGGAGGGTGTAAATGTACTATGACGTATTCATTATTTGTAATTATTGCTTTTATTCCAGTGGCCTGTGCAAAGGATCGACGTCGTCAAAAAGTCAGTCAAGAAGCGGCTTCAGGTCTTTACAAGATCTGCCAAAAGTGCCATCAAAGATATCTTCAGCAGGGAACATGTCTATAGACCAAACAACGAGGAAAGTCGGCAAAATCCGCACAGCTCGAGAAAATCACATTGTTTATTGTGAAGGCTGAGAAGTCCCACTAGCTTCAGAAGAAAAAAGGAAGTACTGACAACCAGACTGACTGTGTGTCACGATTCGAAAGTACGAGGATTTAAATAGGATACATAATTTCTATATTGCATATACTAAACGCAAGCTATTGCATTACAAGAAACAAGTTGTGATACATAAATTGTAACTGTAAAAATTTTGTTCAGGCCATGGCCTGACTGGCCTTATCGCTTCTTAGGATCATCTTAGAAACATACATTTTTGACTATACATATATGCATATCATCGTTTCTCGTGGTGTACAGGTTATACGAATGTTAAACATAAAAGCTGTCAGTATAAGTGGCTTTGTGGAAAATGTTGTGTGCCTTTTGTATATTTTTTTTCGTACAAGTGGAAGTTGTACTGACTATTTAGCTATACTTTATCTGGTGAAATAACGATAATTTCTTTAGCACATAAAATAGTTATTTACCCAATAATCATTATATGATCCACAAAGTGGCCTCAGTATAATTAACATGGTCTTTTTTGAGGCACTAGTTATCTAAAAGAACTACTAATGAGACTAAATATCTGGAGGAAGTTTAACTTGAACTTCCAGTAGGTGTTTTTTGTTTCAAAATTTCGTACATTTTAACACAACTATTGTCTGGTTAAAAATTGAGAGCTCATAATTTTTCAAACAATGGCAGGTCACAATCATCTTATCCTTCCTAATTTTAAACAACTGACCAACTACTTGGAAGCACTCACTGCAATAAGATACTTTATCGAACTCGTAGTGCCGGAACTGACTGTCATTCGTATTACGCGGGACAAAACGGAAATTACGGACTGTATTCATCTGCATTGTGGGTCGAATTTTAGACATGAAAATGCGCAACCATACACACTGAATATTATCCACTGCTGGCGGGTCCTAGTAGAAGATATTAGAATAAATTAATGTTAAAGTTTAACTTCAGTAAAGATCTGTTTCAAAAAGCATGCATTTTTTTTTTCGGATGTGAAAAATTACAGTAGTTTTGACATCACTTGTGGATGATCTATAAATATTAATTTAATATTCATTTCACAGCAATGTTTAAATTGTATGGAGTTTGCATATTATACATGTCAGTGTAACTTCTTTTAACAACGAAGTCGTGTTTTAAATGTTTGTTACTATCATCCACTTGACATAACGTATTAAACCACATTTCAGTCACCCTACGTCTGAGGATTCTAACAAAAAATTTCTACCTCTTTCTAGATACACGTGTAGTTGGTTGGTTCAGTTTTTGTCTGGATGGCCAGGCGGGTTAAGGCGTTCGAATCGTAATCTGAGGGTCACGGGTTTGAATCCCCGTGGCACCAAACATGCTCGCCCTTTCAGCCGTAGGGGCGTTATAATGTGACGGTAAATTCCATTATTCGTTGGTAAAAGAGTAGCCCAAGAGTTGGCGGTAAGTGGAGATGACTAGTTGCCTTTTCTCTAGTCTTACACTGCTAAATTAGAGACGGCTAGTGCAGATAGCCCTCGAGTAGCTTTGCGCGAAATTAATAAAAATCAACAACAAACAAACAATGATGTCATATAAGTGATACTTAACATTGCAATTTGTATTGCCGTGACAATAGTAAAACGTGTACGTTTCATGAATCATGAGAATAATTATGCACTCTGTAACATGCAACATAGTATGACGCATGAGCTTGTAAACAAGAAATAAAAATATTTGTTACTCTTCATTTTGTTTTTACCCTTGAAACAAAACACATTAGAGGACCCTTCAGTGAGCATCAATTTTTTAAATATATTTCATCGGTGCAAATCTAACCAAAGATGAAAGGATTATTTGTTATTTTCAGGTTAATTCATTATAGGGAAAACAACAATATCCTGGCAATTACCATGACATAATCCTAAAGAAAATAAAGTAATCGTTAATTTCAAAATAGAATCACAACAATTTTAACTTGTGATGGTCCCATGTTTAAGGTTCAAACGATGTAGTTATTAAAAAGTCAGAATTTATTTCGTGCCGAAGTTGCTGTTATTGTATTTTGAGATAAATTATGTGGTCTAGCAAATTCGTTACTAAATATCAAGGCGAAGCTAGTTTAAACACTATGTAATATTTTAACAATCAGTAAATTTTTATTTTAGAGGAAGGTAAAAATCACCTGTATAATTAATTGGGTTTCAAATGATAGATGTTTGACATCGTAACTGAAACGATTTTATCTTAACGTTTTTAAATTTCCCTTTATTAGTCCTACCTTTTCAGCTAAATAAAGAAAATTCCCAAAATAAAGTTTGTACAATAGCTATGGTGGGCACAGCACAGAGTTTGTGTGTTTTTTGAATTTCGCGTAAGGTTACTCGAGGGTTATCTGTGCTAGCCGTCCCTAATTTAGTAGTGTAAGACTAGAGGGAAGGCAGCTAGTCATCACCACCCACCGCCAGCTCTTGGGCTACTCTTTTACCAACGAATAGTGGGATTGACCATCACATTATAACGCCCCCACGGCTGAAAGGGCGAGCATGTTTGGCACGACGAGGATGCAAACGCGCGACCCTCAGGTTACGAGTCGCACGCCTTAACAAGCTTGGCTATGCCGGGCCTGCACACAGCACAGAGAGCCCCTTGTTAAGATTAAACACGCACACGCATAGATTTACACCGAACTGTCGTAAGATAGGTTAATTTATGCTTCAGCATAAAGAAGATAGGAGTTAGTTACAGAATAACACCTACCAACAACTGTTGCACTCACGAGTGGCACAGCGGTATGTATACGGGCTCACACCGCTACAAATAGGGTTTTGATATTCGTGGTGGGCAGAGCACAGTTAACCCATTGTGTATCTGTGCTTTAATTCAAATAAACAATCCAACCCTCAAAACGTTATTTTCTGACCGAATAACTGATTTGACTTTCACTCTTGAAGCATACCCACAGCCTCAAAGATTGAAACATCTTATGGTAGTGAGACGTGAACTAAAATACACTCGATCCACTTTCCTTTTCTGCTAACTCTAAGGCCAAGCCCTGTCCACTCAACACTTTCAACAGGAAAAAACATAAAATTATTCGATATGACCTTGTGTATCGTCTCTCTTCAGTAGTCAAAAGCCTGAGAAAATGAGGGATATGAGGGATATGTTAGGAAATAAGGATTCGAAATTGAACATGGTTAATAATGACACATTTTCTCCAGGGCACGTTTTAATACTAACAGTTATATAACAAAATTCATAAAAAGAAGTGGGATATTTACACCTACATAATTGTAATTCGCTGTTCCGCAAGTTTTAATTTACGTGATGTTGCGTTAAGCCACAATGCGTTATTACTTGTTTTTCTGCCAAGAAATAGTTGAATAACATTCAGTATAATTGATAAATGATTAATTTATTAAAAACATTTAACTGTTAGTTTAGGAAATCCTTAACTGTAGAAAAAACGCAATTTAATTTTTCATGTATTTTGTTTTTCTCTATGGATAATATTTTAAGCTATTTCTTATTCGTGCCTAATCTCACTAACACAGTCGAACAAATCAAGTTAGATATTAGTGGATGAATTTTAGTTGGGTAGGTAAAACGCAATAACAATGCAAATTCACTAGAGATATTTCACTATTGATATATGTATATTGTTTTGTTGGTTTCAGGAATATTTGTAACCCGGATGAGAGACTGTGAAACATTGATTTTGCTCTCTGGGTTTCTTGATGCAGGCGATGAAATTTTAGAAGTGGATAGAATCAGTGTAAAAGAAAGAGACATCGGAGAAGTAAACGACCTGATAATAAAAAAGAACAAAATATTATCTTACTTCAATCCAAACGGAAAGACAATTAAAAAATGTACAAAAAAGTTCATCGACCATCGTTGATTCGCCATCTGATTCTTCCAACATCATTAAACATTATATCTATGTACATATGCATATTTGCTACAACTTAAAGATTAATACTGAGAAACAACGGATGGAAAATAAACTTAAATTGTATTCTTTACTGTGTTATATGTACATTACAAAATTTTATTGGTTAATAAACGGAATCATACCCGCAGAATTATACGCAGAATAGCTATAGATGAATCAATCGAGAAGAGATTTAATTTCTGTATAAAGTTTTACTGAGACTACAACCAGAATAATTAAATAATGTAACTGTCTTTAGCAACAGACCTTACGTGGTTGGCAGCGCTTTAAAGATAAATCACTGTTGAAAACAATATAAACAGACAAAAAACAACAAAGTCTGAATAGATTATAAGAAAAATATTTCTTATAATATGTAACTCTTGTCATTATCCTGAAAATGTAGGTTATATAGAACATTGCATACAAAAACTTTGTACTGAAATCATAACAAAAATTATAAATTCCAGTTTACATTTGTCTATTAAAAATATTTTTGTATGACCTAACTGTTATTATATTTTTAGTTTTCCCATGCAACTTCTAACTTCATGTAATAGTTATGAAAAACAAAAGATAATAGACATAACTAGTAATTCCAGCTCTTGAGCAATATGCAGTCAGATGTATGTAGGAATCAGATGGAGAGGTGGTGTCATACACAACATGAAGCGTCTACTAAAATAACTTTTTAGAACAGCATGTAACCTATTTGTCCATCTCAGCTGTCCCACCCTCTAAACTAAATTAAAATGATTTTAAGAATTATAGCCAGCCGTTGTCATTCATATACTTATAAAGAACTTTTGTTAAACGCACATTTTTTACTTCTAGAGCATCTGAAGGTAACCCATTTCAAAGGCCAACCACCCTCTTGGATAATTGAAACTGTATGAGCTGAATAGGACTCCTACTCTGTCAAAACTTGTGTACCATATTTCAATCAGATCTACCATAACTCTTCTTTTAGCAAGAGAAAACAATTTCAGAAGATTTAATACCTCCTCGTATGACAACCCCTCCATCTCTGATACTGCACTATAAACCCTTCTGTGAAAACCCTTTCCAACAATTTAATGCCTTTTTTAAGGTAAGGAGCCCAAGACTGAACACATTATTCTAAATCTTACCGAACTTGTGACAAGTTAAATGAAGTCATAACCTCTTTAGACACATATTCAATATTTCTGTAGCTACAAGTTAAATTTTTATTTGCCCTATCACTTGCAACATCTCACTACTTAGAGGGCTTTAGAGATTGATCAATCATTAAACCTTTTCTTTCATGATATTGATAAGGCCATTCCCATTCAAATTATACTTACAATAAAATTATTAACACACACATGTAATATTTTTCATTTTCCATAATTAAAACTCATCTCCCATTTATTTTCTCTTTTTATAGAATTTACAAATCTTTTCCCACAACTGATATAAAACTAATGGGTCTACATTCACTAAGACAATTTGTATTACCTCTCTTGAAAAGAGAATATACCTTAGCTAACTTCCAGTCCTCTGGTTTTTGCAACTATTTAAGAACTGATAAAAAAAATAGTAGTAAATGTCCCACCTATTCAATGTTTAACCTCTCTCAAAACCATTAGGGGAATGTGACCTGATTCAGGAGTCTTGTCATTTCTTTAATCTTCTAATGTTTTTCTTAACCAGTTCAAGATTAATTCAGTAAGTTAGTTCAAACTCGTTTACATTTATCAACTGTTCAAAACGTGGAATACTGCTTAAATATTTGTAAATAAAAATCGAAGAAAAACAAAATTTAGTAACCCAGCCATCTCATAATCATGATATACTAAGCTATCTATAATATCCTTAAAGGATCCTAACAGCATTCTAACATTTTGTTTACCCTTTATGTACTTAAAGAAATTCTTTACTGTTAATTTTTAAATTATCAGCCAGTCTTTTATCATGCATCCATTTCCGATGTTCTAATTTCTTGTTTCACAATTTTTTTTTATCTTCTATAATCTTGTCATAATGTCAATTTATGATGCTTTTCTTTGATTTTATCTCTTAAACTCTAGGCCCGGCATGGCCTAGCGCGTAAGGCGTGCAACTCTGTAATTGTTCTCGCGCTTGCTCACCTCCAGCCGTGGGGTGTATAATGTGACTCAATCCCACTATTCGTTGGTAAAAGAGTAGCCCAAGAGTGATGACTAGCTGCCTTCCCTCTAGTCTTACACTGCAAAATAGCGCAGATAGCCCTCAGTAGCTTTGTGAAATTTCCAAACAAACAAACTTCAACTCCTTCTGAGCCAATTTGTTCTTTTTTACCTCCAGCTACCCCATTCTTTCTCTAAGGAATATATTTAACATCTGCTCAGTATCGCTACATAACGTATCTGAGCAATTAACAACAGATTATTCTTGTTGCGCCCTTTCAAAACATATTTTTTTAAAATTTGTAACCAAAATATTTTTATTCTTTATCTCTATTTGCAGGAAAACATTGAACCTAATAAACCAATTATCATTTGCATCCAGATGTTCTCCAGCTCCAACACTCTTGGTGTTTATTTGTTTGTTTTTTGAAATTTCGCACAAAGCTACTCGAGGACTATCTATGCCAGCCGTCTCTAATCCAGCAATGTAAGACTAGAGGGAAGGCAGCTAGTCATCACCACCCACCGCCAACTCTTGGGCTACCCTTTTACCAACGAATAGGGCAAGCATGTTTGGCGCGACTGGGATGCGAACCCGCGACCCTCGGAGTAGGAGTCGCACGCCTTAACACGCTTGGCCATGCCGGGCCCCAACATTCTTGATAATTTCTATATTTGAGATTAACAATAAATTTAAAATAGCATTGTTTCTGATAGGTGCCTTGACTATTTAGTAAATAAAGTAATCCTGAAAAGATTCCAAAACATTTATCTTCATGGTTTGACTCTAGCAGTTCCCAAAATATATGCCTAAAATTAGAATTGTCCAAAATTATTACTTCATTAACAACTTAAATCTTAATCGCATTGTAGAGATTCTCACTAATTACATCAGCACCACTTGATGGTCTCTAAGGAATTTCCACTAAATAGCTTTTCCCTATTTATCCACTGATACAGACCGTAATGAATTTAATCTTTATATTATTATTTTTGATATTTTCAATTACAACAGGATGTATCTTCCATTTTGCATACACAGTCACTCTTTTCCTACATCTTTAATATTCCATCCCTATTAAATAGCCAAAAACCCTCTACTTCAAAACAACCTCTATATCAAAATCATCTATGGTTACTTATGTTTCAATATAAAAAATCGTTCATTTCTGCCAGTGGTCTAAGTTATCTTTTCATTTCTTTTGCTTCTAGTATTACAACAGTAACAATTAAACTTATCCTTATTACTCATTCTATGCTTATTACGTATCTAAAACATTTCTTTGCCTCTTATTCGTTTTGCATTTAGTTTTCCTGATCCTTAATATTGTTTAGACTTAGTTTAAATGTTCTCTTACAGATGAGTTAATAATCCTAGCAAGCAAGCCACCCCTACCCTATGTAAATCATCCATTACAATAAATCTCCCTGTAACCGCTGAACTGATCCCACAAGTCAACTAGAATATCTGCTTATCCTTAAATCTATCACTTAACCCTAGTGACATATTTATAACTTCATCACTACAATTAATTTTTGGCAGTATCTATGATAAAACTAACTTATGGCCTTTTTCAGTAAATGATTCTATAACTAACTGCATCTCTGCAAGTCATCTTAATTACATTGTCTAATCTGTCACTTATATCCTCCATGTGTGTCACTGGGTAGCATAATCTTACTCTCTTCTCCTTCCTTAACACACTGGTTATTGCACACATATGTCTATTCAAAGAATCACCTATAACTATACCTTCCTTTGATTTTTTTTTCCATTCAATAGTTCCTCATCCTCAGAGTCAACATAATAGGCACATTGTAACTGACTTCATTACGTTTTACTCTGATTCTGTTTGTTTTGCCTTCCTGAAAATTACTGTTAGTTGAATTATTTCTTGCATGCAAAACGTAAACTTCTAAAATCCTGCTGTCATTTCTCTCTATCTATTGCCTCAACTTTATTAGGATGGCCTCTAACTTCTCCTCCAACCTACAAACGCTACATATAAATTGCATATGTTCATCACTAGTTATCTTAAAAGTATATGGCAGTCTCAAGTTCCCAAATCAAACACACATTGCACTCAACATATGTAACAGCTGGAAACACTCATCTCCTACATTGGTCTTAACCACTGTATTGATAATTATGGTCTGACAATAAGTATTCAGTACCAAATACCAGTTGTCTATTGTTAACACTAATGTTTAAAAACCAGTTATCGAGGACGTATTCACTTGACAACGTTTCACAAGAAAATCATGAACAAATATATCATTATTATATCTGTGGGATCCAAATTTAGACAGGGGTTTCCGTTTCGACGCGTCGACCACGATA
The DNA here is from genome assembly GCF_004210375.1 of Tachypleus tridentatus. Lineage (NCBI taxonomy): Eukaryota > Metazoa > Arthropoda > Merostomata > Xiphosura > Limulidae > Tachypleus > Tachypleus tridentatus. Next base: position 24,878,575 of record NC_134833.1, on the reverse strand, counting down.
ATAAACATAGTATATACAATATTGTCCATACTCTGAGAACTGCAGTACGGCTTGGTTGTAAGTTCACCTTTCACAGTTCTTCTTCACGAAGATTTTTATTTTTAGATTATATGGAGGTTATCCTGATGGGTTAACATATTTTACTTTTTGATTTCATCGAAAGTAAACATAAACCATGTAGTGACTACTGGCTTTATGAACTCAGATCCAGGTTGACGATTATAACTATTTTTCTCCATGGTTAGGTTGGTAATCACTGGTGAATGTATGCCCTCAAACTTTTTTATGCATATAAATGTTATGAAAGTTTGAAATATATTTCTAATGGATTCATAGCTTTTAGATATCGGATACAATGTTTCTAGGCTTACAGACTTCTAAAATTGAATGAAATTCTGCATATCTTAGAACATTTATAGTATTGGGTAAGGCATTACCAAAACGTATTTCAATTTGCATATTTCCATATTTCACCAAGTTAAAGTAATAACCTTAGGAAAATAGATGGGGTATAAGATCAAAGGCAACGAGTGTATATCGTCCCGAGTATTCGTAATATCCTATATCAATTCCTTGATCTTAAAATTGTTTTCCGTTGCACTAAATATTTCATAAAGCTCTTGTCACGTTGCATCTCCCTCCATAAAAGTCACCTGGTAGATCAAGGCATGAAAGTACTGTCTGGTCCCTAAAGAAATACATTAAAACTGTATAATGAGACTTCATTCTCTTGAACATTATGCCCAATATTATTATGACCTCGTATCCAAAAGTTTTCGATAGTTTCTATTTATCAAATATACGATTTCAAATAAACCATATGGGTCCATTTAGAACTACATTCTTTGTGTCAGTGTCATAATATTTATAACAGCCATGTTAGTTGTACCTGCAAAACTCGTATATCATATTTTATTCCACGCAGAAGCATTCTACTCTATATTTCAGGATTTGTTTCTCTCCACAGTAATGGACATGTGGTATATTTACTTCATTGGGCTTTTGTTCATAATCTAACCATTGAATATTTAGTTTGCTGTACTTTTGGTAGTAAAGTATTAATGATTAGGTATGAGAGTTATAGACCGTAGTGATATAAACCTCCATCTGAATCCAGTCATATATACAGTAACAATAGTCGCGTACATTAATGAACGTACATCATAGGTTGTGAGTAATTCTTCCCTGGATTGAAGACAACACCACCTACATTTGATCGACAGTACCTAAAGATAAAAATAAAGAACGATAAATGCAAATTTCAACATAATTTTCAAGAGAACAACAAAAATTGATACAAATAAATATTGATGTGTTTTTCCTTCTTATTTGTGAATCTACTTTGGAAAGTCAAAGATGTACTCTTCTACTTATTGCTAAAAGTGACAATCCAGGAACATTTGTATTATGTATACTAACATGGTGTCAGGATAATAAAACACTGGCATCCAGTATAAGTTCTCTATATTTCGGACTTGAAGTATTGAAAAGATAAAGAGAATATAATTTTTTAATTTATTTTAATGGAAAAGTTTTGGAAACAATGATAAAGACATATGTATAAAATGTTAATTGTCAATTATTCTAATTCTGAGAATTTTGAGAGCCATAAGCACATTTTTCCGCCATTTATAATAATTTCGTGTTTCATTCCTAGACAAATAAGATGATACAGGATAAAATTTCCGTCTAAATTTTTTTATATTATATAGTGTAAGTTTATAATTCGTGCGTTATTTCTAAAACAAGAATTGACAGAATTCTTCAACTGAATTATAACAGTAATTTACCTCATGAATTTTGGTTTTCTGATCTGTCTTGAAATTAGAAAATAAGTATTTATTTGACGAATATTTGAAATGGTTATTTAAGCCACACGACTTACAACCCATACATATGATTTTTTACATATTAATGAAATTCAGGATTACATTTTTCTTTTCTGCCAGTAATAGGTCAGATTGTTAGGGCGCTGCACTCAGGGTCGGAGGTTCGAATGTTCGTCACACCAAATATGCTCGCTTTTGCATCCGTGGGGACGTTATAATGTTACTAGCAATCCCACTATTCGTTGGTAAAAGAGTAGCTCAATAGTTGTCGGTGGGTGGCGATATGAATATTTTATACGGCGTGTCGATAATGTTTATTAGTCTGTGTATTTTGTGATTAAAAATATATTGAATCGTAATAGACGATGTAATGTATTTTAACTCTCTTTCTCACATACCATTTTCATGATAAAATTTCCGTTTGCCGTGTGGTGGTATTTAGCAGATACTTGTAAAAATCAGAAAAATATATCAATAAGTATAATTTGAAAAGGACGTGGCTGCTGGAATACATTTTGTCAAATAAGAATTAGACCTTTGTGATGTGTGTGAATGATTCATTCTATGTAGTGTTTCCTGGGAACATGTAGCTTCATTATTTCAAGTTATGTTTCAAAACATTATATTTGATACAATAATTAGTACATAATGAAATTTTACACATATCACAGATTTAAGTAAAAGTGAATCGATCTTTCATCTGAAAAATTATTCTTAGTTGACTGAAACTTATTTAATGACTAACAGAATTTTGAAAATTATGTGTAATAAATGTATGCTAACTAAAAAAATAAAAATGTATTATTTAATACAAATAAATAAATTTGATAAATAAAGATATTGTACTGTATTTGTTATATGCAGAAACTCTCTTAGAGTTTACCTAGTATTTGGCCAGTGTTTCTCGTCTTATATGTATTAGTTTGATAAATACTTATATTGTGTTTATATATTAATTAGTTATGTATTACTTGTGTTTAATTTTTTTAATGCAAACATTCAACTTGATGTAGTTTGACTTGCAGAATTGTCTAAGCAAGATGGCATCATTCACGTTGTGCAAGCGTTTGTGAAAGAATTTTGCGGACGACCTTTGCCAAGTTATAACTAAACGCAACATTATGTGTTCACGTTGGCAGAAAAAAGTTAGCATACCTGCATCAAGAATAAAAGACAAAAAATTGGAAAAGAACATTAAAAATAAACTATAAGTGAAAATATGAAGATGTGAAATTACGCTTATGAGAAAAGAAAAAATACAAAATATTATAAGAACATTTAAAATTTATGTACATATTTTCGTTTCTTAAATTGAATCATTTCATTTCACTCTATGTTGATGATAAGATAGAATTAGTGATATAATTGAGAAAATTGAAAATAAAATATAAACATTTTCTTACAAAATCACTTTATATTTATTTAGTAGGTTCTACAGATTATACAGATAAATTGTGAAGACTATAAAATAATTAAATGAAAATCATTTTACATGTGAACTATTCAGAGTCAAAGTGCATATACGCACGTTAAATAACGAATGTTTATTATAAATAATAGAAAACAAATCTAAATTAAATGTTACATTTTTTTCTAAAGCTACGTAATCTTAGAATCGTTTAAGACAAAACTATTTTACCAGTTAGTTTCATTTTCATAAAGAACTTTCATGAGAGTTACTCACAATGCAAGTTGGTTGTAATATTCATTCTGTTTAAGTGTGTTCTGTGAACAATTAATCTTAATTCTCCTTAGCTTCAGAAAGGATACATACTGATTAAAATGTATCTCAGAACGGCTGTAATGGGTATTAACACTTTTATTGATAAGGAGAGAACAACGTTTCGACTTTCCTAGGTCATTTTTAACCTGAAGATGACCTAGGAAAGTCTCAGGCCAGGTGGTTAAGGCATTCGACACCTAGTCCGAGGGTCGCGGGTTCGAATCCCCGTCGCACCAAACATGCTCGCCATTTCATCCGTAGGGGCGTTATACTGTGACGGTCAATCCCACTATTCGTTGGTAAAAGAGTAGTCCAAGAGTTGGCGGTGGGTGGTGATGACTAGCGGCTTTCCCTCTAGTCTTACATTGCTAAATTAGGAACGGCTAGCGTAGATAGCCTATTGTTCCCTATTGTAGCTTTGCGCGAAATTGAAAACAAACAAGCAAATTCTCTCTTAATCAGTAAAAGTGTTAATACCCATAGCAGCCATTCTGAGATGCATTTTATTTCAAGTGGATTTCTCGTCATCAAAAATTACATACTGGTTACATTTCTCATGGATATTTTGTCAGTTAAATCACATTCACTGAGTAAAACCGTGAGTTCACCCCTTTTACTGATCGTGGCGTTTCCAGAGTACTGTTTTTACTAGTTTCAGTTCACTAAAATTACACTTGATTTTGGATACACTTGGTGCAACTGTTAGTAAAAACCTATGAGATTAAGCAGTCTCTGAGAATACCTTACATTTATTTTTTATATGCGAAATAAACTGCCTCTTTGAATGCTATCTGTTTAGCTGATGAAATATGGACATATTTACTTTACTTTCCCTGTCGCACCAAACATGCTCGCCCTTTCAACCGTGGGGGTGTTATAATGTGATGTTCAACCCCACTATTCATTGATAAAAAAGTAGCTCAAGAGTTGGCGTTGGGTGGTAATGACTAGCTGTCTTCTCTCTAGTCTCATACTGCTAAATTAGAGACGACTAGCGCAGATAGCCCTCGTGTAGCTTTGCAGGAAACTCAAAACAAAACAAACGAAACTTTTCTTTCAACTAATGTTGAAGGGGTTGGAAGTTTATTAGAACAATGATTATACAACTGTGATACAACATCCTTTCAATGATTAAGTATTTGGGTTCAGTCCATTTAAGAATGATGGGAGCACGTATTTATTACTAGACATTTCGTCATTACTTTCCAATACCATAGAATCAAATACTTTTGTAAATTCATTTCTGTAATATTATTCCATTAGCAGAACTCTTTGTATGCCCAATGTCATTAATTTGTTGAAGAAGTTTAAGTGATATATGAATATTTTTATATTTATATTCTGCATCAATACCGTTTTGTTTAGCGTAAAAAGCTGCTTGTTCGATTCCGTATTACATAAAGGGTCATTTCTCTGACATGATTGAAATGAAGTTGGATCCTCAAATCCTATTTAGAAGTCCTGATGCTTTGGCTCATGTTTTTTGGTAAAGAACATTCATTTCAGTAAAGGTCGATTACCTAACCGGTAAGTAAATGTTGAGCAGCTGTTTGCTGTGCAAAAACAGTTCAAGCACTGTTTGGAATGCATTAAATAAATTTGATGTAGTCTCAACTCCCAGTTTGTTCAAAGTAATTGGTAAAACCGAAAATGAGACTAGACTATGGGTAAGGTAGATGCTTCTAGTCTTCAAATAAAGCCTAGATTAAACAGTCAGCAAATAGTAATTGAAATTTGATTTCGAGTTTATGTAATTAAGCTTTCACATTCAACTGTGATATTCGTTTTGCAGTTACGAGAAATTGTTTTTAAGGTTTCAATAATTCCATTATGTGGACATGTTTTCAGACGAACTAATCAGGCGTGTGAAGTGATTGTTGCCAAGATGTATCCGCAGTCAACAAGTTCTTCATCGATTTCTCCGGTAAATTTTAGTGGATTACCGCTGGATTTCATCGGACATCACACTACAACCTTTATCGACCATTGTAAACCATTAGTGTCTATCGACCCGAGATATACAAGAATCCTCCATCGAGGCAGAGTTTTCCTGACCGACCACACTTATCTCAATGGATCCTGGAATGCTGACATAAATGTCAGGTGTTCCACCCATGAAAGCAAAACTAATTTTGTTTCTGTTTTTCTTTGGAGCGTCCGCTCCTCCATCTACCCAACAGATATTCAGCATTCTTGAAGCAACCACCAAATCTAATCTCCATATGACTGTATCCGGTCCACAATTACAGACTTCCTCACACAGTTCATGAAAGTAGTAACTACCGCCAGACTAGTGGATGACCACGTTCTAGCTAATGGCTATTTCTTTCACTTCTTGCACGTTTGAGCCGAACGCCCACCATCATCTATCGCCACTACATTTCTACAAATCCAGCAAGCCTGACTTAAAACCATATCTATCAAGGATATCCAAGCTGCTACACACAGTCTCACCTGCCATTAATACTACTTTATTTGTCTTACAGACGATCACGCACGTCAGTCTGCCGACAAAAACAACAGCATCAAATTCACTCAGACACCACCAATCTCGAAGTTAACAACTACCACGGCCCAGTCCAACACCATACGTATAACGACAGGCAGTGTGACGTCCTATTTGGATAACTAGCGAGCATCCTATCAGCAGACCCAAATCTGGACCGTCAAAAGACAAAACTCCAGACCGTTCATGCGTTCAGTACATGGCCAATAAAATATCCATTCGATCTTCATCTAGCTGTTCCATCGTTCCAGCACCCCCCAGAAACCATCCGTGTATGACTATGATAACTGATGATGACCATGACACCTTCTCTCTTGCCAGATGATCCATCCAATCCAATTTTAATTTTCTTATTTTGTCCCATAAGATGTATAAAATACTACTTATGTTTTTTAACTTCGCCTTCTCTTTCAGCTACTTTCCAGTATCATATTCTATTCTGGCCATGAAAGTGGGTTATTTTGGGGTACTTCCCCTCCTTAGTAAAATTATCGCCTTGAATCGTTGAATCCTATGTTCTATACCATGCAAAGATACCTTCTAATTTAAAACTTAAATGTAAAGTTAAAGTTAAAACAAAACTAAAAACATTTTTCTAAGCAAATTTTAACCTGACGTTAGTGTTATAATAAATCAGTTTGTTATCTTGTGAGCTATAACCACATAATCCAAAAATTCTCTGCAGCCTTGGTATCTTTTGTCTTTCATGGAACCATTACTTACCATTACCGATCATCCAAACCTCCCATCCTTTTGTACTTTCTGTCTAATGTAAACTTAGGCCAACCCCAAGTAATACGATATTTACCACACCCTCATTTATTGTCATCACTCTATTTAAGTAGCACATAATCTTAATTCCATGAGCGGAACTTAAGATGAATTGATATTTCTGAGCGCCCCTGTTATAAAACCAAATCCTTTGCAGAATGATTTTTGTACTGATTTTTGTGACATAAAATGGTGGTATGTTACATCCTCATGACAAAAAATCCTCATGTCCGAAATTTACTTACCACTATAAGATGTTTAAATGCACTACCTGTCTCAAGTGACTTCGGTATATTTGTAGGTTTAAATTAATTTATGTTGAGAAGAAACTTGTGTGGAGATCATATGACTGGAGAATGTGTGAACTGCTCGTCGAGTTGCATATTAACCTTCTCTAATGTTGCATTATTATAGGAACTGATTCAGTCTGCAGCATGTAACTTGTAGAGTCAACGACGCCCTTTAAAAAGAGGTTCATGGAGAAGGAAGAAAATAGAGGATTTCATTTCAATGAGAATATCTTGTTGAAGATAAGTTAGCTAAATCATTTTGTTAAAGGGTGACAGACGAGGCTTCTGAAACTGTTATTGCTATAGCTAGCTGAGGAGATTCCAAGTCAATCGTTTTTTGAGGAGGATTTACAAGTATTGAAAAAATTTGATGTTGCCAAGTTTCAAGTTTTTCTTTTGTGACAATACATACACTACCGATATTTGCAAAAGCAGTATTGTGGTATGTCCTGACATTCCTCGCTTTGTTTCTGTGGAGGTTCAATGACTGACTTGCCAAGCTGATTTCAATATTTATGCTGATGTTCGGAGGATGAGACAGTAGAACCAATAATATGTGTATCAGAGTAACATGAGTAGAAGCAAATGCATCACCGGCATAGCATATGAGGATATGTAGCTCAGTCAATGGATGTATTTTTGCTTTAGATCATCAAAGGCTAATAAAACAACCTCGCCACCCTCTTTAAAACTGCATCTTCGCGTGGCCGTTTGAGAAGAGACCTCTTTTGGCAATAATCTTTTGTTGTTTATTTTCACAGGTTGAATCCTGTATTAGTGTATCTTTTTATTTTTAACTTATATCGGAAATCGTAACACCTCTATGTAGTCTACCCAATCTCCTGAATTTGATCTCTTCGACTCGCAGCCTGTATGTTAATACAAAATTGCTCCTTTAATATTCAATGTTTCCAGGAGAAAGATGAACTAGGTTTAAAGAAACAAGAATATAACTGAGCCCAATGGTAGAAGGAAAGTATACAAACTATTCACAAATTCATACTAAAACTGGGTATTTAGTGGTATTTTATAATAAATTAATTAACAGTACAATTAATCGATTACATATGATTAATTACAAACGTACAGTGCTTATTCTCTCTTATATTTTAAATTTTCAATTGACGTTATGTTAAACTTGAACTATTTGGATTACTTTAGGTTATCTAGTCAGTATTGATTAATCTGAAATATTATATCATTATAGCGGTATTTTTTCTTTTGTGATAAAAATACTGAAAATTTGGTTATTGTGTTACACAGCTATATTTTTAAAATGTTTACGCGTATCATCTCATCACTGTGGAAATAAAACACGACAGCTTGAAGAAGCTAAATAGTTTTGTTAATCATTGTATATACTGGTAATAAAGTAATTTAATTACATTTTAAATATAGCTCTAAAAAGTCTTGACATGCCTACTTTGTCCTACTCATAACGAAAGTTTTAAAGTTTTAATGACTAAAGTCTCTACGATTCGCAAAACATAGTTGTTTTTTAGCAGTTCAACTGACCTTAAAGTATTGTTATCGAGGTAATACTGCGTGTTCTTGAAATTATTAAAAATATTATTACATTTTGAGTTCTTAAAAAGAATCTAAATATTAATCGCAAGAGAAAAACAATTTTAAGACTAAGGAATTGATATAGAATAAGACGAATATTAGGGATGATATACACTTGTTGCCTTTGATCTTACCACCCCATATATCTTCTGATGATTTTTACTTTAACTTGGTGAAACATGTAAATTTACAAGTTTAAATACATTTCGATAGTGCCTTATCAAATATTACAAATGTTCTAAGATATGCAGAATTTCATTCAATTTTAGAAATCGATAAATGAAAAAACATTGTATCTGATATTTAAAAAAAATTATGACCCCTTTAGAAATGTATTTGATACTCTCACAAGAATGGACGATTTTTATATCATGAGAATAACTGAAACATGGTAAATTGTAGATGATATATAAGTTGTTTTGAAATAGAACGTTTCTGGCTATTTAATAGGAATGGAATAATAAAAAGATAGGAAAAGAGTGACTTTATATGTAAAAGATAAATTATCTCCTGTTGAAATTGAAAATATTAAAGATAATAGTATAAAGATTAAATCCATTACGGTCTGTGTCAGTAGATAAAAAGGGAAAAACTATTTAGTGGGAATTCCTTAGAGACCATCAAGTGATGCTGATGTAATTAGTGAGAATCTCTACAATGCGATTTCGATTTAAGTTGTTAATGAAGTAATAATTCTGGACGATTTTTATTTTAGGCATACATATTGGAAACTGTTAGAGTCAAACCATGAAGACAAATGTTTTGGAATCTTTTCAGGATTAGTTTCTTTACCAAATAGTCAAGGAACCTATCAGAAACAATGCTATTTTAGATTTATTGTTAATCTCAAATATAGAAATTATCAAAAGGGTTGGAGCTGGAGAACATCTGGATGCAAATGATAATTGGTTTATTAGGTTCTATATTTTGCTGCAAATGGAGAAAAGGAATTTGCTGCTTTATGTAAATGGAGATTATAAACAATTTTTTCAATGTTTAATTAAAAATATTTTAACAAGTTTTCAAATTTCATATAAATGTTTTAACAAGAGATTCAAAGGACGCTGGAAGTTTAAAAATAACAAGGATTACTTTAAGCACATTAAGGGTAAACAAAAATAATACTGTTGTTGTTAATGTTTTGCAAGAATAATCTGTTGTTAATTGCTCTGATACTTTATGTATCGATACTGAGCAGATGTGGATTATTTGTAAACAATTTTTTCAATGTTTAATTAAACATATTCCTTAGAGAAAGAAAAGGGTAGCAGCAATTAAAAACTAACAAGTTGGTTCAGAAAGAGTTCAAGAGATAAAATAAAAAAACATCATAAATGTAAGAAATATAAATTGACTTGTATAACAAGAGATTCACAAGATTATATAAAATAAAAAAACCTGTGAAACAAGAAATTAGAACCTAGAAAAGGATGTGTGATAAAAGACTGGCTGGAAGTTTAAAAAATAACATTAAGGATTACTTTAAGCACATTAAGGGTAAACAAAATATTAGAATACTGTTAAGATCCTTCAAGGGTGATACAGGGAGGCTAGTATATGACAATTATAAGATTGCTGGGTTTCTAATTTTTGTTTATTCTTCGATTTTTATTTACGAGTATTTAAGCAGTATTCCACGTTTTGAATAGTTGATAAACGAGGTTGAACTAACTTACTGAATTAATTTTGAACTGGTTAAGAGAAACATTAGAAGATTAAAAAAATGACAAGACTCCTAAATCAAATCACATTCCCCTAATGGTTTTGAGGGAGGTTAAAGATTGGATAGATGGGACATTTACTACTATTTTTTAGTGGTTGAAAAGTGGATAAATGTAAACAAGTGTGAAAAAATGACGGAATTAATTTCGAATCGGTTAAGAACAAATTTAGAAGATTAAAGAAATGATAAGACTCCTAAATCATTTCCATAATGGTTTTAAAGTGGGTTAACATTGAATATGCGAGTCATTTACTACTATTTTTTTATCAGTTCTTAAATAGTTTGCAGCAACCAGAAGAATGGAAGTTAGTTAAGGTAAGTTCTGTTTTCAGGAGAGATAATAAACATTGTCTCAATAAATGTAGACCTATTAGTTTTACATCGGTTATGGGAAAATTTGTAAATTCTGTTAAAAATGCTTTGGAAAGTCATTTAACAAAGTTTAGAATTTTATTGGATAGTGAACATAGTTTCACTAAGGAAAATCTTACTTTACAATACAAATCGTTTAATATTCTTTAAAAAAGTTACTGCTTATATAGATGAGGGTAAAGGTGTAGATTTGGTGTATCTGGATTTTTTAGAAAGCATTTTAAAGTGCCACATAAAAGACTTGTGAAGAAACTTATCTCTGTAGGTGTGAGAAATAACCAAGTGAACTTATCTTTAATTTCTTGTCATCACGAATAAAGAGGTATTACATGCTGTTGGAAGACAAATATGGATTATCTTTAGATAAAGATAAAATTCCCCTCTAAAATTAAAACCACTAGGAGATCCACTAGTAAAAGGTAAAATTTTAAGGTAAACAATCTGTTCAAACAAGGCCAATTTAGTTATTCGGTCACATTTCTGAAGAACAGTTACACACAAAAACATGGCGTCTTTTAGGAATAGCCTAAGTGATAGTAAAATTTAAAATACTGTATTATATAGTTCTACATAAAGCACAGAGTTACAATGCTGAAAGAGGTTTCATAACCTACAATTAATACAGGAAATATTTATAGTTATAAAAGTGTCTTCTTTATCATTATATTATCATAATTCTCACCTCATCTTTTATTGTAAAAGAATTACACTTAATATTAAAACTAATTTAATACGTATCTATTATCTCCACCTGAAATATCCATCTTAAAATGAGCACATGACATAAATCACACCAATCAGAAAACTTTTACTTGATGCCACCATATAATTCTGGGACAGCAGGCTACATCTTAGAAAACCACTGATACATTCTAATAATTAACACGTTTATTCTACAGGTAACTACTAAGATGACTAAAAATAATCTACAGCAGAAAACTTAGTTGGTAAGAACGAACTGAGAGGTTTAATGAAGAACTGAAGAGAAAAAGTGAAATATATAATAATACATACACAAATAGTTACCCTTCCCCTCCTGTACTTAGGCAATAAACAGGGGGAGGTTGAGGAGAGAGACAATAATGTAACCAGTGATGATAATGTCAGAGTATTACAAAGTATCATCAAAAGGGCAGGCAATAGGGGAGGAGTAGGGGTGATGACGTCCACAAAATGTCACTAGAGAGCATGCAGTAAAGGAGATGTAGCGACGTTAATATCACCAAAGAGTATTTTGTCATAGTTCAACGAAGTGCCAGCAAAGGGAGAGTAATTGGAGAGGGTTAGAGAAGATGATGTACCAGTTACACAAATGGAACGACAATCATAATGAGATCATCATCCATATCTCAAAATGTAATCAATGGCTAGATTTATTTATGCTCAATAACCTCCTTAATTAATTAGTTCTATATTTAATCATACTTTTACATTTCCTGACCTTTTATACGTAAATAAATTAAAGTCCTGAAAAGGAAGTTTATTTAACATACAAACTTAAGACAATAATATTGTTTCACTAGTTTGTCCTTATTTGCATAATTGTTCTCGACAATATATTTCAGTTTGTTGTTTTTATGGTAATGGACAGGAAAATACACAGACGAGTTTTATTCAACATACTGATTATAGTTTTTTTTCTATATTCAAGTACATTTTTACAGTTGCTTTATATACTTTTCATCCTGAAAACGACAATTTACATTTTCCTATAAGTTAAAATAATGTTTCACTTTATAAGTATACATATATACAGGTATATTATATAACATATATTTTATTGACGACGAATACATTTTGACGAAGTTAAATAAGCAAAATCACGAGGAAGGACTGTGTTAAAAACAACAAATAATCTGATTAATTATATTAGTTTGATATAATTTAAAAACAAACAGAAACAAAAATAAATTAAGCAAGAAACGCTACACTAATTAAAGAGATCCCAGGATACAAACTATAGTGTAGGATTACAAAATGTACCCAAGGTTTAGGAGGTGACTGAAGAAATAAGGCCCACATTGCAGTGGGGATATACCGTCTATCAGTCTTAGCCTCCATTTTCCAGTCTCACATAAAAAAATAGAAGAGTATCAATAGGTATAGAAATAGAAATTAGGAGAATGAGATGTGGGTGCTCAAGCCCACAACATTCCATCATGAATATTATCATTCACTGCCCGCATACAGTTGTGGGAATGTGGCTGCTCTCCCAACAAAAGATGAAAACAAATAATTGAAATAAAAATAAGAAAATAAGGTACCACTATATGGGGGTAAATAAACTGAAAATTTACCTTTTGAATTTAGCATTCCAACCCCCAATATGGTAGAAAGGCACTAACTGACAGCACAACAAACAAACTATACCAGCATGAAGCATCCCATCTATTAAAACAGCTAGTATAGCTCCCAACCATTACCCATTCACCAAGTCTAATGTGATTATTATGTTCTAAACAAGTATTTATATGCGACAAGATGTACATCCGTGTAAAGTAGTGCCAAGTTGATAAATGACCTTATTCATAAATAAACATAATTAGAAATTTTAAGTAAAATTTCTCTAATTTTTGCTTCTTATACTTATCTAATAAATTCTTATATTTGTTGCAGAATAGTTTAATAATTTTATTTAAAGTTTCTTTATTAATTATTAAATCCATTAACTATTTCTACTTGGTGGACTCAGCAGATAGCTCAATGTGGCTTTGCTATAAGAAAACACACACACATTAACTATTAACTTTTGTATTAGTATTTCAACATTACTGATAAAATGTTGGAATTTATTACAAATTTTACAGTATCCGAATAACTGCGAAGTTATGATGCTTATAACATTAGTATTAAAAGAGGTTAAACCACAAATCGGAATTCAATTTTTTTAATCAAAAATATTTACTTTGATACCCTTATCAATTGTTTTAATTTCTAAATCTGAATAATGTATTTCTGTATTACATTTTGAAGCATTCTCAATCTATATTCTGCTGAATAAATAGTGTTAATAACATTATTTATTTCAGAATTAATTATACTAATTAAATAACCTATATATCTGTAAGTTAAGGTAAAAATATCTGGATTTGTGTAGTTTTAAATAAATATATTCTCATTATAGTAAAGATATAAATTTGTTATACAAGTAGAGTAGTTAGCTTCCATTGGAACTCATATTTGCTTATTTTTATTTCATTTAATTTTTTTCTTCTTTACTTGGGAGAGCAGTCACCTTCCCTGTCTTCAGGCAGTGAAGGGTGACATAGATGTGGGATGTTATGGGATAGAACACTCACATCTCGCTCTCCTAATCAGTATTTCTATTTCTATTACTACTTTTTTATTTCTTATGTGACACTGACAAATGGAGGTTAAGACTGATAGACGATGTATCCCCACTGCAATCTGGGTCCTACTTCCGCAGTCACCTCTAAAACATAGGGTAATTTTGTAATCCCAAATTACAGCTTGTACCCTGGGATCTTTTCAACAATGAAACGTTTTTTGTTTAATTTCTTTTTATTGTTTTTTTAAGTTATGACAAATTTATGTAAACCGTCTAACATTAAAACACTGTTGGTTAGAAGGTAGTCAAACATATACAATGGCGTGAGCACTGAAATCGAGACAGGTGTTTGTTAGTAGGTCGTCACGTGGTTGCACATATAGTGTGGTTTGTTTCAAAATAACAGTCAAAAAAGTTTTTGCCTTTTGTTCATTAGTGACATTGAAGAAACATTACGTGTTCGTGTCTACGTAATTCAAAACTTTGTGTATATTTAAACTTAGTAGTTTCCAAATACACAATTATTCTACTTTATAGAGAGATCATAAGTTGCAAAACAGTAGTTTGTGATTATCTTATACAAAACTCATATTTTATTATAGTCCAATATATTATCATATAAATAAAATTAAAAAGTATTATGCTCAACAAAAACTTCAGGTATTATAAGCTTCATAATCTACAAATTACTATCCCCTCTAGTGGCACATCTGCAGACTATACCGCTAGAAAGTTGGGTCCAATACCCTTGATTGGCATTCCACAAATAGCTATGTGCTTAATAAACGACAATAACTATAAATTACTGAATTAGCTTTCATACAAATTATCTCTATTACGACTTAATATTTAAGATTGAATATTGTCTATAGATGATAATGTAAATTTCTTGCATTTTAAAACTTTCAGTCAAAAGTTCAATTTAATTATGTCATGTTATCAATTTCCATAGACTAAGAAAATATAATTACTGGATACAAAACTATGTTACAGTAACAATAAAATTAATGTATCAGAGGAACAGTCACAGTACGGGCCACTTAGAGACAGGACAAAGGTCAATTCTGAGTTGACCATGCATATTTCACAATACACAGTCAAATATCGGTTGCTCCTCCACAAATAAATGGCAGTCAAATCAGTTTACATTCACTTTGAATTCAACATTCATGTGATAACTATGCCTTATAATTCTGCTTATGATAAGATGGACGGCTCATTTGATGCAAGTATATATATGACTTTTGAATTAATTAATTAATTAATCAAAACGAGCACTGTTATGAATCAGTTTGGTATTGATCACTTGTATTTATATTTGTGTTGCACATGGTCCAATTATCACTCAACTGTGACAATCTAAATGAATTACAGTTTGTTTGTTTGTTTGTTTTAGAATTTCGCACAAAGCTACTCGAGGGCTATCTGTGCTAGCCGTCCCTAATTTAGGAGTTTAAGACTAGAGGGAAGGCAGCTACCCACCGCCAACTCTTGGGCTACTCTTTTACCAACGAATAGTGGGATTGACCGTCACATTATAACGCCCCACGGCTGAAAGGGCGAGCATGTTTGGCGCGACCGGGATGCGAACCCGCGACCCTCAGATTACGACTCGCACGCCTTAACACGCTTGGCCATGCCGGGACTATGAATTACAGAGAGAGATGCGGGTCTCGAATTGAGTAGAATTTACTTCCGTCGGTGGATTTTAACTGTTGAAGAGACTGAAAAATTAGAGGTTCTGAATGCTATAAGTTGATTTCATATCATATATATGGATTAATATGATTTTTTTTACACTTATATACAGTATGATGTCGTTTACTTCATCTTCTTTTTACAAACACTCAGCGGTGAAGGTACGCACTCTTACCAAGGGGTCAAAACGCTTGCCATGTAAAACTGTTTGTTTGTATTTCGCGCAAAGCTTCACGAGGGCTATCTGTGCTAGCCGTTCTTAATTTAGCAGTGTAAGACTAGAGGGAAGGCAGCTAATCATCACAACCCACCGTCAACTCTTGAGCTACTCTTTTACCAACGAATAGTGGGATTGACCGCCATATTATAACGCCCCTATGGCTAAAAGAGCGAGCGTGTCTGATGCAATGGAGATTGGAACCTTCGACCCTCAGATTACGGGTCAAGCGTCCTAATCACCTGACCATGCTGGGCTGCCTGGTAAAAAAAAGGAGAGATACGTTTTCAATGCTTATGCATAATTCACAAAACTGAATTTACTTTTCGTAACAAAATTATAGTTAATAATACGATTTTTTTTAGTCTTTTACGGGTTTCTGATAAACACCCCTGCAAAAGATACGGAATTGTATTGTTATAAAGTCAGCGATTAAAAGAAATAAAAAAGTATAATACACCTGCTACAACATACAACGTATAATGTAGTCCCAAGTTATTTGGACTCACAAATATTATACAGACTTTTAATTAGAATATTCAATTCATAGTGAACGGAACAACCAATAATTTAAGTAACAAAGATAGAGTTATGGTATATGGTTATTAAAATCATTTAGATAAACTTTTTTTTTTTTCAAAAATAAGGTTCTATTTCTCTTGATTTTAACTCGTATCAAAAAAGTCATTCAAATTAAAAAGGCATATCTTTTCATGAGCTATGAATATCTTATTTAATCGTTATTACTAACAATTAATTTATTTATAATATAAACTGACTACTTGAGCGTTCTTCTGTTCATTTTTACCATAAGTAGCATTTATAATGCTCACTACTTCACTTTATGATTTCGGATACTATGAATACAATTCTAATAAATTATTCACATATATAAAAGTATATATTTTAAAGAAAGTTAATAGTTTGCTTTTTGTCAATTTTGCGCAAAACTACACGAGGGCTATCTGCGCTAGCCGTCCCTAATTTAGCAGCGTGAGACAAGAGGGAAAGCAGCTAGCCAACTCTTGAGCTACTTTTTTTACCAACGAATAGTGAGATAAACCGAACATTATAATGCCCTGACGACTGAAAGAGCGGGAATGTCTGGTGAAATAAAGATTCGAACCCCCACACCTCAGATTACAAGTCGAGTTCCTTAACCACATGGCCATGCCAAGCCTAAAAAAAATTAATACTGATAAAGTTAAGAAAATGAAATGAAGAGAAAAGACTGCGATGAAAACAGCAAATCCAAACATCTGATTAATTGTATTTGTTTTTATAACCTAAAAATAAGCCGTAACAAAAAAATATTAAAAAACAAAGAAACTCTGCAATAATTAAAAATATCCTAGGGTACAATCTGTAATGTGGGATATAAAATCTACCCTAGGTTTTGGAGCTGGCTACATGTTTTCCACCTCCTGGAATCTTATCACTTAGCGCAGCCTTTTTTATTTACATTGGACCAACATGTATATTTATTTTATTTTTCATGTTGCCTCATGTGGTTCCACAACATTGTTTCACGTGTTGCCCTTACACTGTTGCAGTTTGAATTTGAATGAACATATAGCTCTGTGTACCGACATTGAGATTATCAGATTCGAAATGTTTGGTTAAAATAAAATTATATTGAAAAATTCATCTGAGATTTTTATTTATTTTGACTAGTAACTTATTTCGTAAAATATCTATTCACCTATCTATGCGTTTTATTTGGCCCGGCATGGCCTAGCGCGTAAGGCGTGCGACTCGTAATCCGAGGGTCGCGGGTTCGCGCCCGCGTCGCGCTAAACATGCTCGCTCTCCCAGCCGTGGGGGCGTTATAATGTGACGGTCAATCCCACTATTCGTTAATAAAAGAGTAGCCCAAGAGTTGGCGGTGGATGGTGATGACTAGTTGCCTTCCCTCTAGTCTTACACTGCTAAATTAGAGACGGCTAGCACAGATAGCCCTCGAGTAGCTTTGTGCGAAATTCCAAAACAAACAAGCGTTTTATTTTGTATTTGAATGATAAATGGCTGACATTGCTGTCGCCATGGTTTCACAAATGACGGCGGAGGGCGGTAGCTTCCCATTGATTTGTTTGTTTGTGAGTTTGTTGTTAAGTGCAAAGTTACAAAACAGGATATTTGTGCCTTGCCCGTCAGGGGCATCGAAACCCGGTTTCTAGCTGTATATTTTAGCAGACATACCAATTGCCACTGGAAGCACTGCCATTTCTAGCAACCCCAGTATATGAGATATAATATTTTACGATTTTTAATTTTCTGCATCGTGGCTTCAATTGTCTGACAGTGTTAGTTTTCTCCTACAAAACTCTTTAGTCCTTAGGTATCTCCAGTAAAAAAATTAAAATAAAGAAATAAAATACTTTTATTGACGCAACCAACTGCCGTTAGGCGTATAAACATTTGTTTGATTTACTTATGCCTAACTTTCAGAGCTAAGGTGTGGATTGATGACACCCGCCTGACTCTATGATAGTATATTTAGATTAACTGTTTAGAAATATTTAAGTTCATAGAGGTTGAAAACCGAAAATAAGCTGGTAAGTTTTGCAATTTCTTTCACTTTATATCGACACATATTTCGTAATACCTAAACTGATACAGGTGAAAGTAAACGACACAACCACAAATATGATAACAGAATTTGAGTGCTTAAGATGACGTCAAAATTAACGAAAATGCCACACTTTGTGAGAAAACAAAGTAAACAAAAACATACTTTTCTCCAAACATATTCGTTAAATATGTAGATAAACACTGCTATTTAAAAGGTTGTCATAAGAGCAAATTTGGTAAATATTAAAGTTGTGATAAAGAAATCCTGTTAGTATAATCCTATATTCCAGAAAGTAAACTTGAAGAGTATTAATATTAATTAATTAGAAATATGCATTCTCTTAAAGTTTGGTTACTTATGATTGTAGACTCGTGTAAGTTCTATCGTAAGTGAGAACCACCTTTCAGCAAAACAACTGATGTATACTTAAGTTTCTTCGTTTACTGTTATTAATTTCAAAGCTATACAATGTGCTGGTTGTGCTGTGCCAATCACGGGTATCGTTAAACAATTATGAAGCAAGTCCAATATTTTGCCGTTCAGTCACTGGAGGAAATAATATTAAGGAAATGTGTCTTGCAGGAACAATTCCATAAACTGCCGGAATTTTTATTCTATGCTATTCTAGCGAAACCACAACCAAGGGAACGGGCTTGGAGAAATCAAGCTGTGTGATGTTGTGATGAGAAATGACCATACTTACGTGTGTGTTTATATATATATATATAAATATAGGCCCGGCATGGCCAGGTAGGTTAAGGCGTTCGATTCGTAATCTGAGGGTCGCTGATTCGAATCCCCGTCGCACTAAACATGCTTGCCCTTTCAGCCGTAGGGGCGTTATAATGTGACTCTCAATCCCACTATTCGTTGGTAAAAGAGTAGCCCAAGAGTTGGCGGTGGGTGGTGATGACTAGTTACCTTCCCTCTAGTCTTACACTGCTAACTTAGGGACGGCTAGCACAGATAGCCCTCGAGTAGCTTTGTGCGAAATTCCCAAACAAACAAACACACAATATAAATGTATGTTACGAATTATTTCCATATTCTATTTCCATTCATCATTACAAGCCTGTCTCCATCATCCACTCTTTTGTGTGCACTTTCATTAAGGTCCTTTCTGCTCATGGAAGGCAATAAAGACTTCCAGTTCAATTTTGGTCTCTTGAATTAAGACTAAAGACGAAATAGCGCCAATGTACGGATTACTTATAGATTCATCTTTACATGCGGAAAAATATAGGCTCTCTTTAGATTTCCATTATATTTAATTCTTACTTAACACTGAATTTGCAACTATCAGGTTAAAGACTATAATAGATGTGGTTTATCTGAACAATGGCGATTTCATAGAGAGTACGTTTAATTTTGTACTGTGTCGAATGGTGATGAATAAATTAGGGATAATGACAAGCTAAGATAAAAATGTATCACACCAGGGGAAATTCAGGATTTTAAAATATTACCTTGTACAAATAAAACTTAAGATATATACTAATAAAATATGGATTACTAGCTAAGATTTTACAGTATTTCCCCATCGCACCAAACATGCTCACCCTATCAGCCGTAGGGGCATTATAATACGATGGTCAATCCCACTATTTGTTGGTAAAATAGTTGTCCAATAGTTAGCGGTGGGTGGTGATGACTAGCTGCCTTCCCTCTAGTCTTACACTGCTAAATTAGGGACGGCTAGCACAGATAGCCCTCGAGTAGCTTTGTGCGAAATCCAAAAACAAACAACCAAACAAATAGGCTAGGCGATTCCACACTTGATCTTTACATTAGGCTTATTATAACAACACAAAGTACACTTACAAGTTATCACAGCACCACCGTCACTAAAATTGTAGTGGGCAGACAGCAATTGAATTACTCTATTTGAAAAATATAATTTGGGTTTTATGTCTCTTATTATTTCGAGAAACAAAGCATGACGTAATATACACTGGCTTTTATATGGGTCAGATTCACAAAAGGAGTTGCATATTCTTAAGAGTTGCACTCTGTTAATGAACTACAATACGCTACATTTTAAGATGCAGCTCACACAGAATGGAAACCCATTTCAGCTGAAGTATCGTCAGTCCAGACGTCTTCTCAACTCTTTCGCAGACTGTATGAACAGCAGAAATGCAGTATTTTAAAATATTTCATGAGAACAGTAAATGAACAAGAGACCAATACGTTGGAATTAGTGACGATAATCGATAGTTTTATTATTAAACGCTATTGATCCAACTATACTAAACCTAAAAGAATGAGACAACAGATACGTTGTTACCGAATTAAATAACTTTAAAGATGATGAAAATATTACTGGCCAGCAATATTTAGTGATAAAGTGATAAAAGTCACCATTATCGAAGCTATTCAGTCTTCTAAAAAAAATGTACCAAAACATTTTTGATAGATAGTCTTGGCGGCGCTGAAAATACGTTTGTTTAAAAATATATACCTCGTCTGCTGTGAGGTTGAAGAGTATTTTGTATTTGTTACAGTAGAAATTACCGATCGATATACGAACAAACAAGACAATTTATAATAATAATTATTCACAAATGTATTCAATCACAATAAGAATAGTTTTACATAGACAATATTTATACAATTATTAATCTAACAATATTTGCAGAATTATGAAGCAATATTGACACAATCATGAAAATGTTAAAAATTAACCTATTTGGACAGAGTCAAGAATTTCTTTTTAACAAGTTAAATTTCACCGTCAAATATAATTTCACTTTTTTTTTCTTTTAACCGTCGTGATTTTCTTAAACCTCGAGATGATGACTTTCAACGGTCAGTTAAGATTTTGCAAGCAGTACCACCATTACACCATCTTTAGTGTCATATATATACTATTGCATTACTCTAGAAACGTTTAATCTGTAAAAACTTCCGTACACGAACATTATCCCATCGTTCCTGGAAAGCTCGATTCTAGTAAGTTCACTGATCTCCGATCTATATTTCAAAAAGTTTCGGCACTTTATAGATTTCTAGGCCTAAATTATTTGGCCTAGCGTTCCAAAATATTCTATAATGGTTCTATAGTTCAGGAATATTCGATGAGAATTAATCACTAATTATTCTAAGGATTCTGACCAGGTTTATCTGGCTTTTATATTCTGACCAGGTTTGTTTGGCTTTTATATTCTGACCAGGTATTAATTTCAGTATTAAAAACAGTAAGATGTATGCATACTCATTAGGATGTTATTTTATTCTTAACACGACTATTATAACAATATTATTGTAGCATGTAGTGATAATTTGTATTATTGTGGCAATATTATGTTGATACTACTTAAATGATAAAACTGTAGTTAATCACTTTAAACATGTTAAACTTAACTAAATTTCACCTTAAAAAGTTTTTTAAGCAACATGGCACATTTGGCTATCTATTGTATCCATTGTGGGTAATCGAACCCTGGATCTTAGCGTTGTAAATACATAAACTCACCACTATTTCACTGGGGGACAACTTCAAAAGTTAAAGCCCAAAGTGTAAAGGCGAATGTAAAATCATCTTTTGGAATGAGTATCCATCGACTCTCCTTTGGCATAACAATGCATCGACCATCTCCAAGTGACGTAGTGAACAGAGAAACACCATTGTGAAAATATTAGCACAGCATTTTGGCAGTTTTTCTTTATTGTTTGTCCTTACACCAGAACGTCTTTACTGTAATTGAGAACTGTTGTCATTACCGTTGTGGCGATATTTTCGAATATTGAAGCTTTGTTACAATACGACAAAAATAATGTTTACATATTTAGATATACATGGTTGCACGTAATCTAAAACTAGCTAACTTATGGTTTTCGCACAATAAACCAGTGAACAACATCTTCAAAAAAATGTCAGTTTTAATTCCATTAACAACGCAATAAATATTGTATTTTTGTTGTAGTAAAACTACTAATATTTTATAAACTACTCTGTACAATAAACCAAATCTGATGAAATTAGAATATATATCTCCCAAATGATTTATCAAATTTAACTAGGATTCATCTATTACAGAACAAAGGTAAAAAATATCAAGTGAGGAAAAACGTTTAGAGCCGTTATTAAGAATTATATGTAGTTTTACGAATAAGTCGTTCTAGTGATATTAATATGCTGTGTATTTACCAACTATAGACGTATCATAAACAAAAAACTTCCTTATTTTAATAAAACAGGTATTTTACCTAATACTAGATGGAGTACCTGACCCCTGGTGAAACCATAATTTTACATGTATCTCCACATTAACAAAAAAAAAAAAAAATCCATGCCAAATTTGGTGAAGGTTCATTAACAGGGGGTGAAGTAGCGGTAAAAAAACCCACAAACAAGTAAAAACTGAAAATCTTAATGTTCCCTGCGTGGACCTAATGAACCATTTTCCGTGAGGATCCATCGGCACTCAGTGAAGTAGATACGTGGACGTATCACAGACATTACTATTATATTTATATAGATTAATTTGAATATTATATTTTTAAACACTGTTAGAGAAAGCTAACTGAAAAATCAAATGAACAGTTTGATATAACGAGTCAGAAGTTACTGACGGCAAGTATGTTGATTTAATTGGAGTGACTGGCTGGTTGTTTCATAGAACAAAACGCAGTAACTCATCAAATCAGCACGTCGTTGAACTTTATCTATAGAATGTTTCAGTCTTTTATTATTCGTTTGTTATGATATAAATATTCATTCTTTTTCTTAAAGTTGAGTTTGGAACTACTGGGACGGTTGGAACAGAAAGACTTGCGAACGAAATGCCCTCTTGGAAGCTGTTTGCTATTTTGCTTACCTCGACAATAGTTATTTGGCAAATTATCCTTCATACAACTAAGGTACGAAACTGTCAAAAGTTACCTAGTTGATGTTAAATCCAACAACTTGTCCAGTGATCTTGTTACTGTTAATTCAGGTAAGATGTATTTGCTATACATGTTTCTATGAAATATTAACATTCAGACTTGTTTTTCAATTTAACTAGTTAATTTACACCATTTTATTTCATAAAACTAGCATTATTCTTGGCGTTGTTAAGTATAACTTAATAAATTTAACTTACAACAAGTTTCCTTGCAAGACAACAGTTAGTCTAAGGACATACGGTGCTAAAATACAGGGCTCGATTCTCCGATAGCCTTATGTGGCTTTGTTATCTAACTTACAATGAGCTGTTCTCCCATTTGAAGCAGCAGTTTGTCGTATATTAAAAATATAATTAATAACTGAATACTCCAACAGTAATTTAAGTAGTTAACTAACGTAACGTAAGTGAAAAAAAAGTGTAAGACCCGTGAAATTGATTTATTCACATCTGCATAAAAATTCCCGAATTACGTATTGTTTTGATTAACGTGAAGTTGTTCCTCCAGCGACATGGCTTTACAACGATTTAAAATTTCTTGTCAGATCTTCGTGTGTGTTACAAATGCTAATTACGTCTTAAACTGAGTATTTGTAACACACACGAAGGTCTAACAAGAGATTTTGAGAAACTGACAATTCATAATTTTTTGTTACTGGGTAGTTGCAGTTTACTTTTCACTATTATTTTAAGTATTTGAGGTTTTTTGTTCTTTCTTACAGATGTCAATAGACCACCACTTACAATAATTAAAAGCAGAGGTCGCCTAGGAAACCAAATGGGAATATTTGCGACACTATATGGTTTATCACGTCTTAACAACAGAAAGCCCGTACTCCAAATCATACGGCCCGGCATGGCCAAGCGCGTAAGGCGTGCGACTCGTAATCCGAGGGTCGCGGGTTCGCGCCCGCGTCGCGCTAAACATGCTCACCCTCCCAGCCGTGGGGGGTGTATAATGTGCCGGTCAATCCCACTATTCGTTGGTAAAAGAGTAGCCCAAGAGTTGGCGGTGGGTGGTGATGACTAGCTGCCTTCCCTCTAGTCTTACACTGCTAAATTAGGGACGGCTAGCACAGATAGCCCTCGAGTAGCTTTGTGCGAAATTCCAAAACAAACAAACAAACCAAATCATACTGCCTGGCAATTGCGTACGTTTTTCAAAATCACCGTAGAAACAAGTACTGAGCTATTAGAAACGTACAAAAGCCTTCCTTACTACAACATAGGTAGGCATATACGTTCAAGTGATGTAGCAATACCGAAGGATGCCGTGATTTTGAGAGAAAACCAGTATGCGGTTTCACCAACATTTTATGATTTTGTCAGATTCGAAATAAAACAGTAGTTCAGATTCGTCGATCCAAAAGACCAGCATGCAGAGGCGGTGTTACGTAATATACAGTGCACGAGATCTGTTGATACTTTTGTTGGAATTCATGTGAGAAGAACAGATATGATAAATTATTTATTACAACGAAAGGGTGCCATACCAGGAAATGAATTCTTCAAGAAGGCTATGACTTACTTTCTATCAAAATACCGAAACGTAATTTTCGTGGTGATAAGTGATGACCGGAAATGGTGCTAAACTAACTTGAAACAGACAAATGTTGTTATCGTTCCTAAATCCCCATTTCCAGCCCACGATATGGCAGTACTGTCCAAAATGTAATCACAGCATTATTACCAAAGGTACGTTTAGCGTCTGGGCTGGCTACTTAGCCGGTGGAGAGACAATTTATTTTCAACCTTTTTCCACCTGATCACCCATACCTGAAATTAAATCCTTATGAAAAGAATTATGTACTAGAATGGATTGGTATGTCTTAACCTGTGCTGGGATTGATTGGTATGATTAGATCTTTATTATATCATACTAACTGGACGATTTATTATCTATATACAGATCTTTGGGATATTTATGTCAGCACACAGTGTGTTTTGGTGTTACGATACACTGATATGTGTTTGTTCTTTATTATATCACACTAATTAGACAATTTATTATCTACCTATAAAGAGCTTTAGGATATTTAGATTAGTACTTAAGGTAATTTCTGAAAAGTAGGACAATGTTTCGAAGAAATGGAAAATGAATCTCTACAAAGAACATATTGCCTGAGAAGATTTCTCTACAACGCACATATTGCTTATGATTTTCAGTTACATGATTTTTAGTGTACTTTATTAAAATATTTTTGTTCGCAAATGTTTAAACACATTTTATTATCTTGTATCTTGAGCTTTATTTGAGACACATCCACACTTTCAAACTCACTCTATACGTTTAGACGTTTTTAGCACAATATCAGAGAGTGGTATACCGAACATATTACACACTTCCTATATCTTCTGTTCAGTCTATTTACACACTGTTCCATGACTTCATGTCCACCACTTGGATAGCGGTAAGTCTTCGGATTTACAACGCTTAAATCAGGGGTTTGGCCCCTCTCGATGGGCACAACAGACAGTCCGATGTGACTTTGCCAGAAGGAAAGCACACGCGCCCATTAAGCCATCGTCCTTATTTAATAAATTGTTAATTTTCTTAAACCTAATTATCTCCAGTCATTCATGAATATACCTGACATTGTGAGTATTAGATCGAGTTAATAACATATTTTACCCACTAGATTATTGTTATGCAAATGTTCAGCTAATGGTGAAATACCTAATTTAAGATTTACCTTACTCACCGGGCACAGGCATGGCTACGTGGTTAAGGCACTCGACTCTTAATCTGAGGATCGCGGAGTCGAATCTCCGTCACACCAAACAGGCTTGCCCTTTCAGCTGTGGGGGCATTATAATTTGACGGTCAGTCCTACTATTTGTTGGTACAAGAGTTGGCAATGGGTGGTGATGACTAGTTACCTTCCCTCTAGTCTTAAATTACTAAAATAGAGACCCCTACCGCAGATAGCCCTGGTGTAGCATTGCGCGAAATTTATAATAAAAAATAAAGAAGAGAATTTAAATAAATTTCTTCTTTTAATGAACTTAATAACAGTTGATGTAGTGAATGAGTGAATTACATGTGCATTGTTCTCATCAACATCTTACGCTGCGTTAAATTTCATATTGGATTTTTTTCTAACTGCAGCAAATCATCCAATAAATCATATTATATAATTACAGCAAACATGAAATGATTTTTTAGAATAAATCCTTCAACATAGCACGTGACAAATGCTATTGGAAAACAAAATCTTCACAGTTATCCTTCAACTAAAAACATGATGTTATAAAATATTTCTTTTTCATAGTATTAAATATAACGAATGTATAATCCAGGTATCTATGATACTGCCTTCTGGTGGCTCAGTGACAAGAAAGAGGACTCATAACGTTAAAATTCAGAACTCGATAACTACGGAGCGGAGAGCACAAGCAACCCAGTGTGTAACGTGCGCTTAGCAACTAATAAAACCGAAGTTATTTCTAAGGTTTACAACTTTCAGAACAGTTACTCAACCATTAATTATCACGTTAACATAAAAACAGATTTGGTAAGAGTAGGTGCCAATTTTGAGCCACCGCAACATTATTTATCTGATCATAAATACCACAGTTAAACTCTCAGACGATATCTTTTGTGACAAATTTATATATTCAATAAAAACATACAATGCTTAAATCTGGAGTTTGATTCCGCAGGGTGGACAAAGCAGATAGTTCAAAGTGGCTCTGCTCTGCAAGAAAAAGACACACTCCATGTCAAGACATGGCCAGGAGGTTAAGGCACTTGACTCGTAATCTGAGGGTCGCGGGTTCGAATCCCCATCCCACCAAATATGCTCGCCCTTTCAGCCGTGGGAACATTATAATGTGACGGTAAATCCCACTGTTCGTTGGTAAAAAGTAGCCAAGAGTCGGTGGTGGGTGGTGATGACTAGCTGCCTTCTCTTTAGTGTTACATTAATAAATTAGGAACAGATAGCTTTCGTTTAGCCTTGCGTGAAATTCAAAACAAAACGAACCATGCCAAAACTCACACAGTAAACTTGTGCATCAAATCTTAAGTCTGCCAGCTGTTCATGGATCTCAAAACAACTTTTAACTGCATAACTGATCACAGGTACGTATCGTTGAAACTACTGGACTAATGGAACAATTGTTCTTTACATACTTGATAAACCGTAGAGAATACCACCACTAAGAACTTAATGGTTTAATATATTCAGAAATTTTTAACAAATCAGTGATGTCGAGAAAACCCACTTGTAGAGAAATATATATGTAAAAACGGCTCGTTTGGGTTGAGAACATTTTTTACGTAGAGGAGTGAACAACGTTTCGACCTTCTTTGGTCATCGTCAGGTTCACAAAGAAAGAGAGGTAACTGACCGGAAGCTGACCACATGTTTGAAAGGGGTTGTGTAATGAGTGTCGGAATCTAGAGGGCGGGCTTAGATGTTGAATATACAATTTTATATTATTTATTTTTATTTATTATTATTATTTATTATATTATATTTTAATATAGATATAAAGGTGTTTCTTTGTATTGGTTTATTTTGGGCTTAACTTGTATAAGTAAGGCTTCTTTAATTTTGCGTTTGCTTATATTTGTTCTTTATATAGTATTTGAGTGTTTTCTATGGTTATGTTGTGTTTATTTGACTTACAGTGTTCGAAAACGTGTGAAGATGACTTTTTATGTTCTTTAAATCTGGTTTTCATTTTTCTACTTGTTTCTCCAATATAGAAGTCGTGGCAGTTGATGTTGATGAAGTATTGTTTTATTTTGTCTAATTCATCGTTAATTTTATCTGGTGAGCATAGTTTTATGGCTGTATTTATTTGGTTTCTTGGTATGTTGAGTGCTTTTGTTTCATGTGCTGAGTCCCGAGGAATGTATAGTCCAGTATGGGTGATTTTTTCGGTGGATTTCTGTTTTAAATTGTGTATCGGTTCTTGTAATTTTGAGGTTAAGAAATAATATTTGATTGCTTCCTTTTTGTTTACATGTGAAGTTGATGTTGGGATGTATAGCGTTAATGTGATTGAAAAAATTATGTGTTCACTCCTCTACGTAAATTTTTTTTTTCAACCTAAACGAGCCGTTTCTATATATATATTTTTAACAAATGTTTTTGTAGTTTACCCCCCTCTCTTTTTGTTGTGAGATGATGGTTTAATTTTTTAAATGCAATTTAATCGGATATTACTGAAAGTTCTTTACTTATACAATCATTATTTAATAGTAATATACCTTAATATACCTGGTTTAGTGACAACTATTCATTTATTTTTAATTAAATGGTTGATTGCTTTAGTTTCTTTTCTACTTGTCTTTAAGTTTGATTTACAGTACTGTGCAAAAGTGTCAGAAAAAAGTCAAAAATTAAATTTCAGATTACTTTCAAAGAACATTGGAGGATATTTCGCAGGTGAAACATCAGTCTTTTTCTTATCTTCATATGTAGTACAACATAAACCCTATAGATAGAAGTACCTGAGTTCAGCAACCAGTTAATATTTTCTGTATCTCCCATTTGCTTTAATAACTGCAGAAAGTCTTTCAGACATTGTTGCAATACATTAAATCAAAATGTTCTTTGAGCTTTAATCCAAATGTCTTTAATACACTCATAAAGTTTCTTTCAAAGCAACTTTTGAATTGTCAAGTTTTTGATCAGTATGTTCGTCAAGCACAACCATTGGCTCATTCATTTGTCACCAGGGGTCAGTGAAACGTTACAAGACTGCCACTCTGTGGTGGCATGCAAGAATGAGTCCCACAAAATGGAAAGAATCACAAAATATTCTCTTGTCCTAACATTTATGTACACTACTGTATGTGAGTATAGAAACAAGGCCAACTCTGAAACTTCTGTTACTATGTTATCAAATTTTTATCGTTTTCCCCGTGACAGAAATGTCCGGAGTAGCCTTAACTTATTTCAACCACCGATATGACATACACAAGCATCTCTACTTGGTGATCAAAACCACAACTTTTCCCATGTTTTAAAAGCCACTTAAAACTTTTTTTTAATTTGTCCGGTTCAGAAATGATTCCCTATTTTTGACTGATTGTTTCAATTTTACAGCTTTTAACCCAAACGTCTGTGGTTGCATAGTATTTGAAAGTATAATATTTATTGAAAGTTTTGTAAACAAATATATAAAGAAATAAATCGACGGATGTCGGTTTTGGACCTTCAATTTATAGAATAAGACACACCCACTTTTGTTGCCAAGTCAGGCTGGTTTACATGCAACAGATGGAGAGATGTTAAT
Organism: Tachypleus tridentatus; assembly: GCF_004210375.1. Classification (NCBI taxonomy): domain Eukaryota; kingdom Metazoa; phylum Arthropoda; class Merostomata; order Xiphosura; family Limulidae; genus Tachypleus; species Tachypleus tridentatus. The sequence goes on along the minus strand of NC_134833.1, from coordinate 24,848,878 downwards.
GTATATATTACCAATTTATCTACCAAAACATGGTGCGGGAAAAGGTTAGGACTTCTGATTCAGATTCAGTGTATCACAATTCGGTGGCGAATTTTTTTTTCTTCTGGTCATCTTTGTATATGACGATTGTCAAAGTATCCTCATGAGGGTTATTTGAAGAAATAATTTTGTTTGCTTGTTTGTTGCTAAACACGAACAGAACTACACAAAGGCCTATCTATGCTCTGCGACACGCGAGTATCGACACCCAATTTTTAGCGTTATGAGCCCTAATACCGGGGGTCTGAAAGAAAAATGCGTGTGTTAAGAAGAAATATAATAAAGATAAAATAATTCATTTACGGTTGAAACAGGTTTTATTACACATATTAATTCAGGTTTCGCTCCCATAGATATACACAGAAGAACTAGTAGTAAAATCACCCGATAACACTTAACGATCATTTATTTATGTTCACTGTTATGATACATCCAATATTACTTCCGTCAATCACCGAAGTAGCCAAGAAAAATTTCATATCAAAATCCTCCTCAGAGGATTTTGCTTCTTTAAAACATTGTACTTATGGGGTAAACTTACACTTCATATAATCTTAATTCTTTCACCGTCAAAAATACATATGTGGCGCCCTCTACGACACTACTACGAGAGTTTGAAATTTTGTATTACTCTGGAAGGAAATATTCCTTTTCGAATTTCTCATAGTTTACCAGTTTTCATGTTTCAGATAAGTAATGGAGTGTCGAAATATGCGTTTTTGTGGCCTTGATTTTATATCTGAAAATAAACTATGAGAATATTACGTCTTAAGATGTGGCAGCAGAGAAATTAGACTAAGAAAAACAGTGGGATTCTTAAATAACATAAATGATCATATAATAGTGTTATATATATATCGTTCGTTAAACTAAGAAACTGAGTATGTTGTATTAGCGAAACTAACTTGAAATAAAATTTTATAATCATGAGAAATAAAACAGTAAAATATTTCATTGGATATTTGTTTCATGTTTTTAAGATGTGTAGGTTCTCTTACATGTTTCTCACCACAGTAACCTTGTATATGTTTTTCATTATTCCTTATCTTATAGAAATTACACTATGTAACAAAATATTTACTGTTTCTTGTCCCTGGGCAGAAAGTGTCATTTCCCAATTGCTTAGGTCTAAAGTAAATGGAAAACGTCTATTTTTCTCTTCAAACTTTGCTTTTGTGACCTGGATAATAAAATTTTCAAATTTACCCAAAGAGGAATACAACAGCATCAAGACCTTCCTAGAAGCCTTGAAGTATGATGAGTATGGCTGGGAGGTTATCGGAGACTTAAAAATAGTGACATTCCTGATGGGTCTTCAAGGAGGCTTTACCAAATTTCCCTGTTATTTTTGCCTTTGGGACAGCAGCGCACTACAACAGGAAGCACTGGCCACAACGGCCGAGTTCTCTGTGGGGAGGCACAATGTTAAGTGTGAGCCACTAGTTGACCTCCAGAAGGTGTTGTTACCATCATTGCACATACAATTGGGTCTTATGAAACAGTTTATATGTAAAAACGACTGGTTTGGGTTGAGAAAAGTTTTATGTAGAGGAGCAAACAACGTTTCAACTTTCTTCGTTCATCGTCAGGTTCACAAAAAAAGAAAGACGTTTGTTTGTTTTGGAATTTCGCACAAAGCTACTCGAGGGCTATCTGTGCTAGCCGTCCCTAATTTAGCAGTGTAAGACTAGAGGGAAGGCAGCTAGTCATCACCACCCACCGCCAACTCTTGGGCTACTCTTTTACCAACGAATAGTGGGATTGACCGTCACATTATACACCCCCACGGCTGGGAGGGCGAGCATGTTTAGCACGACGGGGGCGCGAACCCGCGACCCTCGGATTACGAGTCGCACGTCTTACGCGCTGGGCCATGCCGGGCCAAGAAAGACGTCATACCCTCTACATTACTACACTCAGTTACACAACCCCCTTCAAACATGTGGTTAGCTATCGGTCGGTTACGTCTTTCTTTCTTTGTGAACCTGACAATGACCGAAGAAGGTCGAAACGTTGTTCGTTCCTCTAAATAAAAGTTTTCTCAACCCAAACCAGCCGTTTTTACATATATATTTTTCTCTACACGTGTGTTTTCCTGTCATCACTGATCATGAATCAGTTTTTTACAGCTTTTAATAAGGAGTCTGCAGCCTTCAAGATTTTCGACACTTGTTCCCTAAGCTGTCTGAAGCAAAGATCAAAGCTGATGTCTTCGTTGGACCACAAATAAAAAAGATCCTGGAGTGAACAGAGTTCCCCAAGAAGCTCAGTTGAAAGGAAAAAAAAGCTTGAGACAGCTTTGTCGCAGTGGTTCGGGGCTTCTTGGACAATCACAAGGCCGAAAATTATGTGGAACTGGTTGAGGCTCTGGTGAAGAACTACGGCAAAATGGGCTGCAGGATGTCCGTGAAAGTCCATATTCTTGACGCTCATCTTGATAAATTCAAGGAGAACATGGGAGCATATTCAAAAGAGCAAGGCGAGCGCTTTTACCAAGATATACTGGACTTTGAACGCCGCTCCCAAGGAGCGTATAATGAAAACATGATGGGAAACTATATTTGGGGGCTGATACGTGAAAATGATTTACATTACAGTCGCAAATCTCGAAAAACTACTCACGTCTAAATATTTTTGTGTAACTTTAGTATAAAGAAATGCAAATTTTGATTCATATGTTGTTTTATTCAGACCTTATGTAAATGAAAATGTGCAAACTTGCCCGTTTTTACATAGAAAATAGGTTAATTTCTAAATTTCATAATCCAGGCCACAAAAGCAAAGTTTGAAGGGAATAATGGCCATTTTCTGTACTTTACAACATAAAAAATTAAGAAATAGCACATACTATTCAGCAACAAAATTCATGTTACATAGTATTATGATAATTCAAATATAGGGCGATTTTTCAATGTACGTCGTGAGTTTTTAAATAACATGCCTTGCCCATTTTCCTTATTACAACGTGACCTGTATTAGTTTGGTTGAAATACTGGGTGATAATTTCCAAGAACTAAGAGTGAAAATTAAGAAGGATCAAAGACAGACTGTGTTGCAGAAATCTGATTATATATAAAATGTATTTTAAGACGGCTGGTATGGGTATTAAAACTAATTAAAATAAAGTACAGAACAACGTTTCGACCTTCTTAGGTCAGCTTCCACTGGGATAAAACTTAGTTCAAAACGATCGATCAGTTTCTTTGGCGGTAGATTGAGCACTTTTTTTTTTAGGTAATTTTGTCTGATAGACCAACTTGGACTTGGTTTTCGTTAGGTAAAATTGTTTTGAATTTCGCTAAAACCTACATGAGAGATATATGCGCTAGCCGTCCTAATTTAGCAGTGAAAGACTAGAAGGAAGACAACCAGTCATCATCATCGACCGCCAATTCTTGAACTACTATTTTTAACCAACGAATAGTGGAATTGATCGAACCATTATAATGTTCCATGACTGGAAGGACTAGCATGTCTGGTGTGACGAAGATTCCAACCCGCGACCACCTGCCCATGCCAGGCTTCATTCAGTAGGTAAGAATGACAGACCACTTTGTTTTTGTTTATTCAAACTGACACATTGATTTCCTGTTTTACAGTTTGAGTGCAGATTATCAAGCAGGTTAATTGAGTAGTATAATGGACACAAGACATATTTTATGAACCGGGCGTTGCTCGTAGTATCGTGGGTGCGCTATAAGAGTGGCGATCATATCTCACTATTTATTCATTAAAGATTATCCAAAGAGATTTTGATAGGCACTGTTGACTAATTACCTTCCCTCCAGTGTATGGCTTCAGATTTCCTTTAGTGTAGCATTATATGCCAAAAGTCTGAAACAAAGACATTTTTGGAACAATCTTTCGCACGCCAAACATTATTAATATTATTTTTTAAACTTGTCTTAATCTTTGAAAACTGTTTACTGTGAACACCATCAATTTTAATGGTTGATGTATGACGCGAAACGCATTTGCTTAAAACATTATATCAGAAAAGCATTCTTACCTTCTGTATATATGTATACACTTTGTTTAAGCCAAAACACATTACAATTAAACAAGATACGCTGCATTTTTTAAAAACAAGATCCTAGGGTACAAGCTACAATGTGGGATTATAAAATGTATCCTAGGTTTACGAAGTAATTGAAGTAGGACCCACATTGCGGTGGTAACAAACCGTCTTTTAGTCTTAACCTCCAATTCGCTAGTCTCACATAAGAATATTATAAATTAGGAGAGCGAGATGTGGGTGTTCAAGCCCACAGCGTCACTTCCGTGTCTGAAGACAGTTGTGGGATTTCGACTGCTCTCTTAAGTTAAAATAAAAATAAGAAAGAGATAAACATAAAAAGATAAAAATAAGAAAATAAGGTACTACCATTTGGGAGTAATATGAAACTTACCTTTTGAAGTTAACATTCCTGTCCCCAATATATATATATATATACGGACGGTTTAGTCCGTTACATTACAACGATTTATAGAATGAAAAACAGCAAAATATGTGATACATATAGCCAATATAAACTTCCGTTGGAACAGAATGTATCATAACTACATAACATTAGTTGAGTCACCTCGTAGCTAGTAGCTTTTTTTACCCCTAAACTCAAAATCACCTCAGGAGGTTGGGTCTACTCAGCGATATTATGGAGATCCAAAGCAGTGTGCTACATGTAAGAAAGGAAGCAAATTATTCCATCAGAAACAAAGTGTTCCAATTGGTCATTGTCTACCTAAACAGGTAACAATAATATTCGAGATGATCGTGTACCTCTGTGGAAAGAAAAGGAACGCGTTTTACAAGCATATTACAGTTTTGTTTTGTTTTCAAATTTCTAACATAAGAATGATTTTTTGTTAAGTTGACAAAGATTATTTAATCCTAAACTGCATTTGGGATCCACGTTCGGTCCTCATTTTTATCGCAACGTATATTCGTTTTTTTTTGTATTTGGGGCAGTTACTGATGTGACGTCCCTAATTATGAGATAATGCATTATCAGAGGAGAAGACAGCCAGTTAGCAAGCAGCACCATACTGGTCATCACCCACGCGCCTCCGATTTTACTCCAAACTTTAGCTTTACTGACACAGAAAAACTATTACACTATTGCTTTGAAAAGAAAAAAATGCAATCAATTTCGGCATCACGGAAATAATTTCAGACTTAGAATTGTAATTTTCATAGCGTCATCACTGGTATTGGTTTCAGCACATTTATTATAGTTTTATTTTAATAAACAGAAGTTCTACTGGGATAACACAATTAACTTTTCAAATAATTTTTATTGCTTTAGATAAAATCCGATTTACACCTGTAATGAAATTGTTATTTCACACCCAGCAAGTTATAAACCCACATACGGAAACTTGCGTCAATAATGTTTCCTGTACGAACGTCAGTTGTTAACGAATGACTTCTTGTTAAACTATATTTTTCTCTGTTCTTGTCAAAGGACAAATTACAAGACCAAATATTTCAGTGCTTGACAATTAAAAAACGTGTTGTTGAATAGCATGCAATTTTTCGTATGACGACTTAACGGTACAGTAACTTTATGCATGTTACTACGGTTCTGTATAAACATTAATTCTGCTTCCACTGCCACTACTAGTTTATAGTAAGTCACGCACACGTATTCGTTGTACACTGAAAGCAAAAATATAAATTATCTGACACAAATGTTGATTGCTGCGGATATAACCTGTAATGCAAACATCAAGAATACGCCATACTCGTATGAATGAGTATGAATTTTCTTAGCTAATGTCAGAAAATACACCTCCCGATATAAACATTTGTTTATGAACTGTAGATTTTGTAATAAATCAAACCAGCCTGCGATAAGCTACACCTTGGTGAACGGTGATGTTCATGTAAATTTAAATGTAAATGAAATAGTTCGATAATTTTCATTTCGATCCTAACATGTTTACAAAGACGGGATTAACAGATACTATCTGAAAACGGACTGAATTTTCACTTCATAGTCAGTTTAGTGCATCAAAAGACTCCACGTTTTAAGTTATTACCGCTCCATATAATTACCTGTATATATATATTTGTGTGTATGTGAAATATTTCTTTTATCTTATTGTGTTTCTCAAAATTGAAACGCTATTAGGACTTTGGAGGGAGCATATAGATGGTATTTAGTATAATATTTGGGAGGCGTGTAGATGGTAGATGGTATTTAGTATAATTTTGGGGTGGGCGTATAGTTGTGTTTAGTATAATTTTTTGTGGGGGCGTATAAATGGTATGTAGTATAATATTGAAAATGGAAGATTTTGGTTAGTTAATGTCTCATTTTTTTTTGTAGTTCTCATAAGTTTTTTTTTAACTCTTCTTAGATTTACAATACTGCACATTACGTCCGAATTATTAGATTTTTGAACTAGCAAATGTCATTGGAATAATTTTGGAATGGTGGAAAATAGATAGTACATAGTTTCAACACAGAAAGTAGAAAACTTGAGCTACTTTGTGGCTACGAATCTTCACTCTTATGTGTCTACATGTAAACATTTTAAGAGAAAAATCACTGCTGTTGATTACTTTTACAGAAAAAATGTGAAAAAAGTAAAATATTAATATATATTAACATAAAAATTACTTTATAGAAAGAATGGTCAAACATTCAAAATGACCCGTTTCTAATAATCTAATTGTTTGTAAACACGAGCAGCGTTTCCGGATAAAATTTAGGAGTTTGCTATTTTGTGTCTGCTGGTTATTTGTAATCTAAAATTGATGCCGAAAGTTTCATGTAACCTATATATTTCACTGAAATACTATTTGAATACTAACTCGGATACTGACTTCTTGTCACTGGTATTACAAGGCTTCTTTTACCTTTAGTTTGTTCTTGTCCATACTATAGTCATACTTCATCTTATTGTCCTTATATATTGCCAGACCTTCTCCAACCTATTCATATTCAAGTCATTTACACACATTCAGAATAACTAAACGCGTTCTTGTCTAACTTTTTTCACTGTCCAACTCTCTGATTTTTTTGTTCACCTTATCCTGTTTATCATTTTTATATACGTATTTTACCATATTTCGTATTCTTTAAGACATTCATACTTTATCTATTTTTATAAAAGTAATTCCTTTCTATTTACTGTATCGAGTGCAGCTGTCGAGTTTTTCACAAATGTATTGTCAAGGTGTGTACAGTGACTCTAGTCGTTGTTAATGAAGTCTGAAGCACCTTCAGAGTCACTGTTGGCTTCACAATCACTTTTTTTATGATATTTTTGCTTGTTCGAGCATAGACGTTTTCATAACGACCTACTCTTTGTAAAGTTGAGGTAGTGTGACATACTATCTATTACTTCACAACGGTAATTGATGGCAAGGTAAAAACTTTTGAAATTGAGTTATAACCTTCTCCAAAACCATGTTTCTGAACAAACTTCTTCCTTCGGTCTGTATATAATTCTTTTCTCATGTCTCTCAGTAACAGTAAACATAATTTTAACTTTCAAAATACTCTACTTAAAGCAATACTAATGGCTTTATATGACTTAAAGTATTTTTTCGTATGTCTTTATAATATACTTTGGTATTTCTTAGAGTTGTATACAGCCACTTGTATTTACTTTAGTAGGGTAGTTACGTGAAGCTGAAGACTCTTGTAATGTGTTTTCAATATTATTTTATGCTATATCACTAAAGTGAGTAGCAACGGACCTTTTGCTATTTGTAATCTTTAGAAAGTGGACTAAGATTAATATAATAAATATTTTTTGTCATTTGAGTTATGTCTTTCATACGAAAATAACTGAAATTGATTACTAGCACAGGAGAGTGAAGACTCCTATAAGGCATTATTCACCTGCAATCTATTTAGCCATCATATTTTTGTATTATCTCCGAAACACAACATGTGATACCTCTCTAAGTTATGTTAGTCTGTCGCATATCATTCATCACTTCTCTAATAATTAAATTCAGCTTATGGCACAATATTCACCACTTATCTAACATTTAAATTTAGTCTGTGACATATCATTCACCACTTCTCTAATATTTAAATTTAGGCTGTGGCATATAATTCATTCACTTCTCTAACATTTAAATTTAGGCTGTGGCATATCATTCATCACTTCTCGAACATTTGAATATAGTTGTGGTACATCATTCATCACTTTTCTAGCATTTAAATACAGTCTGTGGTACATCATTAATCACTTCTGTAACATTTAAATTTAGCCTTTAGCACACCATTCATTCACTTCTCTAGCTTTAACTTTATTATGTAGCATATTATCTATCACTTCTTTAGCTTTCAAACTTAGTAGTACTTTGATGACACACTATCCTTCACTTTGTAAAATATCGTGTTTTGTAATACTTCAGTCAAGTATCATGTGCTACTTCTCAACTTGTTAAGATTTATATCGTTTAGATATTTACTGTTACCTCTCTTGCTGTCGCTATTTGTAACACTTTATGACAAACTATTTACTTGTTATTTTGAGCATCCTCTTTGGATGTAACATAAATATCTCGTTATTGTGTTTATTCTCATGTATCAGACAAACAAACAAATCTTTCCATATTTTGTGCTGGAAGGAGGCTCTAACGGAACTTTTACGCCTTTTTATGGATCGGATTTCAAGCTGCTAGATGTCCTCGCTAGGAAACTGAATTTTAGGTGAAAAAAATTTAAGCTTTCTTGTTTCAAATGATATATTTTGTTACTATAAATAATATCGTTCTATAAACAACAGCTATCGATTCTTGTGTTTTGTTACAATAACGAAGTAAACATAATAATGGTTATATTTCATAACATAACCCTTGCGTTATTGTCTGCACTTGTAATGCTAGAATTTGGGTTTTGATACTCGTGGTGAACAGAGCACAGATAGCCCATTGTGTAACTTTGTGCTAACTTTAAAAAATCAAACTAACCAACAAATAAACCCTTGTGTTTACTTTACAATGGCCCGGCATGGCCTAGCGCGTAAGGCGGGCGACTCGTAATCCGAGGGTCGCGGGTTCGCGCCCCCGTCGCGCTAAACATGCTCGCCCTCCCAGCCGTGGGGGTGTATAATGTGACGGTCAATCCCACTATTCGTTGGTAAAAGAGTAGCCCAAGAGTTGGCGGTGGGTGGTGATGACTAGCTGCCTTCCCTCTAGTCTTACACTGCTAAATTAGGGACGGCTAGCACAGATAGCCCTCGAGTACAAATATATTTTAATATACAAACAACAATGCAATTAATATTAAAATTTCCGGCTGTTTGAAATCATTATACGTAATGTACGTATAATAATAAATCGAAGACTCGTCCGAGATAAAATATAGTACATAATATGATCAACGTACGAATTTAATTTTTTCTCACTGTTCATATGTACTACTTTTTGAAGTAAATTAAGAAGTTTTGTTAGCATATTTATTTAACATTTAAGATGAATTACAGCAGTATAAGTAGATATTTCAAAATATTTAATGCTCTTTTCACTAGCTAGTTCTCAGTTAAAGTGCTGTTAACCATAAGTGAAAAATTTTATGTGCTGTAATAGATCCTTTGATTTGAAAACCAAGTAACGATAAGAACTAAAAGTCATTTTGTATTTCCGAATGGAATATATTAATGCAATTTAGTCAACGTAAAACTTCTTAATAATGATTCTATAAGCTTAATAATAATTCATCTTGGTCAACCATAAACTCAGGAATTACCATCACCTAAAATGTAATTTATCGTTCCCTACTTGTAACACATGTAAGTACTTTTTTTTATATTTGAAAGTTAATTGTCTTGCTGTACCAAGCAATAGAGGCCCCTTATATAGATAAATAATTAATTATATTTTGTTTTACATTTTGGGTAAGAACAAAGAAAGGTTATGCCAAAAGTACCCTTTAAAAACTTTCGATAATTTTTATTGTTCTATTACAAAAATTGTAAATAATATTATGATCCTTCTTACCATTAGGTCTGGCTGTGCGTATTTCTGTCGTTAACCTTAGTGACTATTTGTTTAACAGTCATCAATAACATAAACAGGAATTGGAAGAGACAGAACCCATGGACTCATTATGGTACCTATGGGGGTGGCTCATTGCTCAAGGTGTGCTCGATTTCTTTTAAACTTTATACAAGTACACTGTTACAAATATATAACTGAATTAATCTAAATAACTACTTTCTTGTTTGGCGCTAGAAACTAAGTTCTAAAATCTTCTATGCTTATCTTACGTTTGGTAACATCTGGTATTTTATAGTTTTTATATTAAAACTAAAGATAAAACGAATTTCTTGCATGCGTTTTCAATGTTTATGAATGGAATTACCAAAAAAAAAAAAGGTTAGTAAATACCCTTTGGTTTAAAAGAACAACAACATAAGTTTAGCCTCTTTGTATATTTTGAAATTTAAAAACAAATTAAATATGTAGCATTTTATCCATTTTGATATTTGTTTCATTTCACTTATTTTACTTTTTACAGGTGGAAGGATACCTTCATTCAAGTTTCGCAGCGTAAGAATAATTTTGGTCATTTGGTGGCTATTTGCAATAGTATTTGTTGCTTCCTATGGTGGCACTTTAAAATCACATATGACTATACTGACGAAAAACCAACCGATTGATACGATATACGCTTTGGAAAGAGAGGTGTCACAGGGAAGGTTTACCTGTGGTGTGTTTAAGGGATCGTTTCTTGAAGAAAACCTTTTGGTAAGAACAAAGGCATTGTTTTTTTTCAGGTCCTTGTCCTATCAGCTCAATAAAACTGTTTCAATAGCATACTTTATACCATAATAATCCCAAAGTACATTTCTATAAAGCAGCAAAACGGTGATTGTTTTTATTTTACATAATATGATGAATTAGACATTTATCTATGTCTTATTGCCAATCAATATATTTTGATTAAATTTTTATCGGAAAAATCTTAGCTACAACATATAAATCACAATTATTATATATAATCCAAGTTTGTCCAGACGAGCAATTAAAGTGTTCTAAATGGAGTGTTATTGAAACTATATTAATAAACATCTAGTGTTTTTTTTCAAATATAATAGTATACTAGGAACCAGTACGCTTCAGCTTCAAGTATTTTTCTCCTCAGACCATTTATTATTTGTCGTTTACTGTTACTGATTTGAAGTGTTGCCACCTTTCATTAAAATGATTATGTCAAATTGTATGTGCTATGTCATATGGTTTATTTTTGCCTTGTTTTTAGTTATGTGTTATACTAGTAGCATTTTTCATCATTATGACTGAAGTACGTGTCTCATTCACTTAAGTTTTGTTTTAGTATGCTGTAGGATACAATATTTAAAAGGTGGGTTGCTTCCATCTTAGATGTAAGCCAAAATAGTGTTTCTCATGATTTGATTAATCGATTAGTTTATAAAACACTAATAGCTGTAATCACTAGTCATAAATAATTGGTTAAATCACCAAACTCTACCGTATAGGGTGGCAAACCTAGGACAATATTTTTTTCTGACCGTACACATTCTCCAAGACCATTTTAGATCGCGCAGAAGTTCTAATGTGATCTTCCATATGATTGTGGAGTTTTGATATCTTTCCATAATACGTTCGGGAAAGTTGTTTTGAAATCAACAAAAAATCTTCTCTTGCGATTCTTATCTTGTATCACAGCAGAACATTTGAGGTTAAACTCGAGACCACCTGATTTAAGCTACCCAAAACTGGATCACAAATCTGTCTGTGATTGGGTTTATATTTTGCTATGAACTCTCTGAGATTCATGCCAGAGCTTAAAAATGATTTTGAGAATACTGTAAAAGATTCTAGTAAAGCTATATACGACCACTGGACCTAATGGTGCACCATGGAATGAGAGACATTAACTTCAATAGGAAGTCTTACCTTTGAATGTCCCAAGATGGCTGTTTGACAACTGTACAAAAAATGGATAAGATCTAAGACACACAATAAATACCCTGGCACCATTGGTGAGTATTTCACCTATACGGATATCATCAGGTGATTAAGGTGCTTGACTCTTAATTTGATAATCGGCGGTTCGAATTCCCGTTGCACCAAATATGTTCACCCTTTCAGCCGTGGGGACGTTATAAAGTGACGGTCGATCCCACTATTCGTTGGGAAAAGAGTAGTCCAAGAGTTGGCGATGAGTGGTCTTACACTGCTAAATTAGGGACGGCTAGCGCAGATAGCCCTTGTGTAGCTTTGCGCGAAATTCAAGACAAACCAAACAAATGGTACTACTCCATAATTTAGTTTATAATGGCATTGCAAAAATTTACTTGATATTTCAGGGTGACAAGTTCCATGAATTAAACAGTTTTTAAGACACATACACGTGATTCATCTTACTATAATAGACGTAAAATGTATATACTTATCTATGTATATGGTCGAAATAATAAATATAAATAAGGCATCGTCTTTTGAATTACATCACAGACCAAAATCCATATAAAAATTTCACACTTTGGGCATTCAAGATTCAGACAGAAAAATACTCTACGCAGCATGGAACAGTTTTGTTTTAATCGAAGAACACAATTTTAAATAAAGCACTTTCCTCACAACAAGAACATGATTCTCAAGGTCTGTTTGTGAGGATTTAATTTTGTTTTGAGTAATGTAATTTCTAAACATAGTACTAAAAGTGGAATTCATAAACACTTATTTTTCCAATAAAGGGTACCACTGTAATGCAAAAACAATACATTTCATATGAGCACAATCCGATCACACTTTCCGTACAGTACCTCCCAGAAATCGTTTATTTGACGAAATGTTCACTTTTACTAATTTTTTTTCATTGAGAAACGAATACTTCGATCCCCCAGTGGTATGTCTGCCGACTCATCCCGCTAAAAACCGGGCCGGGTTTAGATACCTATGGTGGGCAAAGCAAAAATAGCCCATTGTGTAGCTTTACGTTTAATTGTAAACAAACAAACGAATACTACAATTAGTAGTTAATAATTAGCTTGAACGTTTTGTACTGCATCACATATCCCCAAGTAGGACATAAAGTACAGGGACCTCCAGGGTACTGATGTTATTCATAAAATTTTATAGTTGAATGAAACGTTCAAAATCGTGACAAGGTTTAACATAAAAGTGATGGTAACTGGTAGGAAGTTTAAGTCTGTGTGTAGTTGAAAATGAGCAGGTAAGGACTCAGTTAACTGCATTTGTCGTTGTTAGGAATTTTGAACAAAACTTCTCCAGAATTATCTGCGCTAAACATCATTAATTTAACATTTGTTTATATCACATTACAAAGTCCCTTAATCAAAGAGAGCCCTGTAATCTCCACAATAGCTAGAAAGAAATGCAGTTTCTCTCTCCAATACTTTTCTTACGACTTCAAATGCTGTAATCCTTTAATACTTTTAAGACTGACTAACAGCTCCCAGCTTTCTTACCTCTCTCAACTACAATCGATATTTCTCACACACATCAGTGTAAAGTTACATGAGTAGCTACGTGTACTTTGTCCATTGCAAGGAATAGAACTTCAAATTTTCCTGTTGTAATTTCAAAAAATTACCTATGACCTACGAGGGAACCTAACTTAAAAGAGTGAACAATAATCTTAAAAATAGCAAATCAGATTGAAAAGAGAATTATGATTTAGACCTACTTTTTAAAAAGAAGTGCTTTAATAAATATATTATTGAAATTCAGCGTTATGTTTGTCTTTCAAACTGAAGTTGAAGTTCTGAAACTAATAGTTACAAAAGAAGAAAAACAAGTATTGATAATCTTTGATTCTTATTATGTGTTTTTAAAAGTAACTAAGTCAATTACTATTTATAATCTATATAATTATATTAGTATTATAACCAGTTAGTTACATGTTATTAACAAATTCTGCAGAACTCAAAAGATCCACTCTATGGCGTTCTTGGCGAAACACTTCGAAAATACCATAGTCTATTTGTGAAAACCCACGAAGAGGCTTTGTTGAGGACGCTTAAAAGTTATTTTGCTTGCATCGATTACCAAAGCCATTTGGAATTTGAAGCAGCAAAGATGGAACTCTTCTTATACTGGCGTTTTATGAGCAGTGTGGTTTGTTTTCAAAAGTATATGTATTAAGGAAGTATGCGATAAGACGTACAAAGATAATTGACCTTCAGATTACTGATATGTTTTCATACAGTTTATTACAGATGAAGTCCATATATATTTCAAGTCCTACTATTTCAGCGTAAATAATTGACCAAATGTCACCAAATTGTAACGTGTATATATAAATATATAGATCAGAAACATGCTTTTAAAAGCTGATGGAACTTAGTTAAATATTTATGGCTTATGAGCAGTCGTAAACCTGCACTCAAACCTACTTTTATTAATAAAAATAATATCTTTTTGCGAAAATCTGGTGGGACAACAGTAAGTTTACAGACTTAAAGTGCGACAGCCCGGAATTCGATTCCTCGCGGTTGACATATTAGTAACAAATATGGTTTTGCTCTGAAACAAACAAACCACTTGTTTCTATGTATCAATATAACTTAATTTTCTTATAATAAGATGCACAGAAAATAAAGATGTACTTTGTGGAACCAGTTGGGCTAAAAAATTATGAATTCAGTCGATTTGTTGTATATTGATTAATTCAGTAAATTAGAAATTACAAGCTTTCCATGTGCATTTAATTTCTTTATTTCTGGCTAGAGGGCGCTTATTACAGATATCCATTGTGTTATCTGCGCCAAACAAAACAAAAAAAATTATATACATTTTATTTTTAGTTTGTGAAATACAATTTTTAAAGTAGTACATTTATTATCCTTATGCTTCTTCAGGTGTTAGCAGCAAAAGATGTTATGTAAGTCCCTCCTGGGCACGGCAGGCAGTTAGTTTGGAATCCATTGTCATAGTGACCAGGAGGACATGGATCTGAAAGCGTTAAAAGTACATGACTGAGCATTTATTTACCCAGTGTTCATTTTTATTGTTCTAACAAAGTCTTTAGTATCAAAAAACGTATTTGTTTAACTAAAATTCCATATTTTAAAAGTCTTTCATCTATTTGTGTTTAATGTGAAGAGTTTGAAGTAATTGAGTGTCATATATACTTACAACACCTGTCAGCATCTCTTCGGTATCCTCGAGTACAGTTGAGATTTTCGGCTGGAACATACACTGTGGAAAACAACAGAGCGTTAATCTTTTTTTAGCACGTTTTGTGTCACCGTTGGAATTTTAAGGTTTTCACAATGAGCACGACGCACTAGTTATAATATTAATTATGACTCACTCTGTAAAATAACAACATAAATGTTTCATTAGTGAGAAAAATAAAACGTGTCAAAACAGTTTCTTAACAGTAGACTTTTGTTTCTTCATGTACTTCCTAATTAGGTTAACTAATGAAACTAATCACACAAACTTGGAAATTTATGAAATTACACACGATCTTTTTATGTTATATCTAAAGGTACATTCGATTTCCGTTGGTGTTTCCCTTGCAAAATTCTTATTTCTAACAGATAAACGTAAAACTGTTGTCACTGTTTATGTTAATATCAGTTATGAAAGTACAGATTCTTTTGGGAATATTACGTTGGTAAAATGATCAGTATATGATTATGTCTTACAAACAACAAAATATCAAATAATATCCATATAATGCAGAAGTTGCATGAAATTTGAAGTTAATATAAAAGCTAATACTTAATTTATTATGGATTTATCAAGATAAATAATATTGGGATATAACACCTTTCGCTGTAAATTTTAAGTATTGTTTATTCATAATACGTTCTTAAAACACTTTGTAAATATGATTTGTGTCTTTACAGTTCAGATTTTCTTCAGTATGCAGAAGTTGAGTTCATTATATCAAAATAACTTTGGAGCCTCACCACCTCTCTCTACATGTTTTCCGTAATCCATCTCGTCTCTGATCACATAGAAATTCATAGTTACTACAACAGTGACTTGAATGGTATGTCTGTGTACAATAACATGCATATCTATTTAATCACTCACCGGTTGATCTCGTTCCTAGACTCAGATATTTTTTACGTACTGTCGCCTGGGACACTTAGGCGGTTTTTATCTTTGACATTTGTGTTCGAATGACTTGTTGCAAGTCTTATTTCCGAATTGTGAACCAAAACTATTTCTTCTATGCTTTCAAGTACAATAAATATCTTTGTTTCGAAAAATTTAAATTCTCATTTAACTATGTTTTAATGATTTGAGCACATAAATATTTACATTGGAAAGGTCTGTTCCATACCTTTCCCGAAAACAACCTATTTTCGGTGACATCACACAATTTACGAAATGTTAAGCTGTGTCATAAAGTTGTTCTGATCAATTCTGTTCTACCGTAACTTTACATGAGATTGAGTCACATTATTTGCCAGGTTGCTTGTTCAAAGCTGTTTTGGTATGGCTTACTAATCCCTATAAACTATAAAGTATTATTGCTATGAACATCAGTGGCAGCCTGTCATTGATACTGTATGTTTACAATACGAGTACCGATAAGATTACGAGTTCGTCTTCATCACTGCCATGAAATAGCTCTTTTCAGGGCATCTTTAGCATCAACTGATGGAATGTGATACATCTTCCAAGAGTATATAACAGCTATCAATAGCAACATCTTCAAATAATATGTCGACCGACATATCACCTTGGAGTTGGGCAATATCACCCATTACTGGAGTCCTGATTAGTTGGACCAATATATGGAGGAATAATGGGTCCTAGGATTTATCTTTAGAATGTGTAACATTGATGGTAACATTTATAATAACAATATGTCGACATGTTTACCAATACTTATTCATACCATATTTCAACATCGACACTTCCTCTCATGAAAATTATGAGAAACACAATTCACGTTATCTCTAAAGTAATAATTCCTTTTAAGTACTTTTAACACAATTGTGACAATCTCTTTTATGCATTTATATTTCTGAGGAATCGATTTGATGCTAATAAATTTTGCAGACATTCAACAATGGAGAAATAAAACCTTTTTATTACAAAACTCATATATAATTCGATATTTCTTGGTTATAAAGCGATTACGAAGGAGATTTCAAGTAATGGTAATATAGAGAAACCTCAGTCAACAACGCGATACTCACCCAATCAATAACCCCAAATAAAATAAACAAAATATTCTAAAACTAAAGCAAATTTATAAAGTACATTATGGCAACTTCCACGTATTTTACGTCAGAGAAACAAGCTCAAAACTCAAAACAACCTTCATGTAACACAAAAAAATAGAATCTCACGTTTTTAAATTGAACACTGCAATTCAAATAAATATACTACAGGTAACATTTAAATTCCAAACAGAGAATCCGACATCATTAAACGATAAACTAAATAATTCCTTGTAATACAAGAGCAAACACACGTTAAACCAACATAAAGAAACACTGTTATATCTATATTAATAAACTTCAAATCCTGTTCGATGTATTATAATTTGAAGATGATACTTTTAATTTACAATATTTTATAATTTATAAAATATTCTGAGAATACTAAGCGTAACGCAGCTAGTATTAATAGGAAATTACACGAAGGTTGTTAAAAACTATCATATCAAGATAAGACAGTTCAATTATCATTAAAATTAAATGATATGAAAGATAGCGTATCGTTTTCTGAACGAAATCGATAAAAACGCAGTTTAATTAACGTAGATAGGAGTATTTTAAAATTCTTATTTGGTGCAGTAACAACAGTTCGATCAACAGATACAAATCTCTAGAGAAATTATTTACTTTGTAGGTGAGCAAATGAATAATATGAATTATTTCACTAAACCAACTGAATACCATGATGAGAAAAGTATTCAGATCATTGGTAAGTATCACAAATATATCAATACATATCAGAGAAAAACAAAATAAAATATATAAAACAAGAGCTGAGATGTTAGTTTTCAATGACAAAATTCAGAATAATTGACAGTAGTTAGCTTTTACAGTAGATCGGAATTAGCTAAGTTAGTACAAGCACTGTATATGACCGCAAACAGAAAGTTAATTTCTTGCTTTCTACTCCAAGTAAGCTATCAAATCTCTTAGACAAAACCACATCGGGCTATTTCCTGTGTCCACAGAGGGCAATCGAACTCCTGATCTCAGCGTTATAAATCCATAGACTTACCGCTGTCCCATCGGGAGACTATTTCATTAAAACAATAATTCCATGAACATATTATTTAAGTTAAGTGTTAACTGACTTTATCTGTTATCAACCAAAACTGGTTTCTTATCATTTCGATTATAAGACTACAATGATAAAGTTAAGTTATTCAGATCATTGGTATCACAATGATCCGTTATATGAAGTATCACAAATATATAAAACAAGAGCTGAGATGTTAGTTTTCAATAACAAAATTCAGGATAATTGACTGTAGTTAGCTTTTACAGCGGAAAACAGTAGATCGGAATTAGCTAAGAATATTTTTATTTTTAAACATTTTGTATTCATTCAGATATAAGATGCAAAGTATGTGGCCATAACTTGCAAATACAACAACACGCTGCTGTATTTTACATTCTGTATTGTGAGAACGTATAATTCAGATCGCTAGAAAAGACAAATGTATTCTTAAACAACAAACAGGAAGGTCAGAGAAAATTAGGAACAAACGGTGATAATAAAAATTACAGAAGTGACAATAAGACCAACAAAAAAATAACAGAAGGTAAAACCTTAAAGGTAACTGATAACAAACATCTAAACAAAAACCAGTCAAACCTCTGTTTCAAATTATGGATATCAAAGAATAAAATAAAAGCAAAATAATTTGTCTAAATAATAGAAACAGGTAAATTGTCTGAACTTGGTATAAAGTTCATAGCGTAAGTTGCTTTACTCTCTGTATGACAAGTGGATAGTATTAAACTACATAAATAACATTACTTGTTAATGATGCTGACTAGAAGTTCTAAAGCTATTTGAGAGTTGAGCACTTGCAGCCATGTAGTTTCAAAATATAACTGAGATAAAGTTGTTCATAGTAAGTATCTGATAAAACTTACGTTTACAGTGAAGAGGCTCCAGGGTCTGTAAATCGTCTTTCTGGACAAGCCGAACATTGCAGGATCCAAAATAACCACTGTAATGGTCCTTGGGACAGAGGACACGTTCTTCTTGTTTTTTTTACTTCTGAACTCTCCAGGAGGGCACGGAACTTAAAAAAGGAATAATTTGTAACTTATACATTTAACCAAATCCTACACATCAAAAGTTGATAAAACAAGGAACTTATAGATAAATGTTTCATAGTATTTTTAAGTTTTCTGTAAGAGCTGCTTTGTTTATATATTTCCCAAAAGAATCATCAGATACCTGGAATGAATAGAAAAAAAATAGTAGAGAGCAACTTGAAATAACATGTGTGTATATAAATATGAAAATATATTTTTATGTATTCTAAATTGATTTATTATTGTCAACTTAAAATATTACATAAAACGATACTCTTGGTTTCCAAAATAAGGCACTCTTTGATAAGTTCCTTAACAATGAATGCATATTCCATGATTTTTCATGCAAAAGGTTTATCTATGTTTCAAATTCATTATGTTTTAAACTATGAAACATTTAATATGGTTTAAGATTTACTAATTAATAAAATAATTTCCATAATTTAGTTTGTTTGTTTGGAATTAAGCACATTCAGTAGAGAAAATTAATATTATTTTCAAAATCTATGAAACTGAATTATAGAAAATCATGGCACTCAACATGCTACTGCTCTTGAGAGATCTAACAAACACAATCTGTTAATTTTCTTGTCCAAGAATGATGCCAGTCTTCATAGCCAACATATTTCAACATGCGTATTGGGTTATTTGGTTTTTGAGTTGTTAATGTATATATAGTTATTACTGTTGTGACCTGTATTGTTTTCACTGGTCAGCAACTTCCATGAACGGATGCTGTGTGAAAAATAAGAAAAACATTAGTTTAACAAAAGTGCTTATTCTACATCACATACAGTTTGGTTAATTAGTCTTTTTATACAGTACTGGGTGAAAGTGTTAGGACAAAAGAATATTTTGTCATTCTTTCTATTTTATGGGATAATTCTTCCATGTTATTACTGATTGTAGTAATGGTTGTGATTCACTGATCACTTTCAACAATTAAATGAGCCAGGATGAGAATACTTATTATTTTAGAATTCCCTACACTTGTACCTTGTACGTGTCATAATGGTTCTGTTTGAATGAATATAGTGATAAATTCAGGGCCTGAAATAAATGTCATGGTACTGCATGCAATGTATTAACTATGTAAAATGAAGCTAGCACTTTGTACCAGTATATACTAGAAGGAATAAATTTCATAGCAAACCACAAATAAATCTTGATAAAACAGTAATAACACATATACAATGTTATCTTGTCATTCCACAGACCAAAAAGTCCAAGAATTGTCAGTAGAGCAGAGAGTTTGCATAAAAGCTATATGTGATACCAGTTGGTCTCTCCATCAAATTTATCTGTAGTGGTCCCAGAAGGCTGACTGCCACTGGCCTCAAGCATGACATAAATGCCAAATGACAGAAAAGTGTCCAGATTTACAGTATCAAGAAGGTTAGATGATAATGGAATATTTGATTGTATAGCAGTTAAAAACCTTTACCTTGTTCTCCAAATATTGTTAAGAAACTGTGCTGCTGATAATTGGAAAGAATTGATATGGATGGATTAGTCCTTGTTTGAAATAGTTAGTTCAAAGTGCATGTTGTATGTCCCATGGAAGAAAGGCAAAAGATACTTCAATGCATAGCACCTGTGATAGAGCAGGGGAGAGACATTGTGATGGTTTGGGGTGTCACCTCAGCAGGAGATTTTGCAAACTGTATGGAATAATGAACCAGATTTTGATCCATCATGGTAGACCAAGTGCTTTGCTAATTATTGGTAATGAATTCTAATACAAAGAAGATAATGACCCCATACCGTCATCCAACCTATGCAGAAATTAATTAGCTGAGAGATATGCTGCTGAAGTCATTCAAATGATAGAGTGGTTCCCACAGAGCCCCGATTTCAATCCAACTGAGCAGATCTAGGACTTGATAGACATACAACTTGACAAATCAAAAGTTACTTCCAAAGTAAATATATGGGAGTATATTCGACATATTTCAAGTAAAATTCCAAAGAAAACTGTGATTAAACGTCTTTCAACAATGACTGAAAGACTTTCCATAGTTATTAAAGCAAAAGGGGGACACAACAAATATTCACTGTTTGTTGAACTCAAACATTCTCACTAAATTTCTCTTGCACTAAATGTGAATAATAATAAAAATATTCATGTTTTACCTGTGATTTACCTTCAACTGTTCTTTGAAAGTAGCCTGAAATTTGATTTTTGACTTTGTCCTAACACATTTGCACAGTACTGTAGGATGAACTTAAATGAAACTAAACATTTTTACAGATTAAAAATTGATATCTTATGGAATTATGAATATTACAAAATAAATAAATATCACACTATGAGATGTGCCATAGTAAGCTGAAGTTTTCACAACATAAGATGAACAGCCAGTAATAACAACGAATTCCAACATTTAATGATACTGCTTTTTTAGTGTATGTTATGAGGATAACAGGTTCAACTCAAACAAACATAGCCTCATAAAATAACAGTAATTTATACCACACCTCTAAGAGTTCAGATGCAGTATATCGTTTACTTATGTCCACTTCTAGACACCTGTCCAGGAAGTCTCGAAACACTGGAGACAGGTTGTCTTTATTCTCAATATTTGGTTTTCCATTTTGTGTTATTAAGTCAAATACCTGAAAAAGAGTGCGACTTTATGACTAAATCAATAACCTAACTTAACAGTGTGTACAAATCTTTAGATAATTCTTCCTAATAATGTCTAAATATCACTAAAGATATACCTTTATAGTAATTAAATACCGTGGGTGAATTATCTAGTGTTAGTGTTTATTTATAAGGGGTTAACAAAATGGTAGTCATACTATTGCACAAAATAAAGTTTAAGAAGTTGAAAGATAATAATATAACATGTACATTCCACAACATTCAATAATTAACTGTTTGTTACTGTATACAGTTTTGTCAAATGTTCATTGTTGCTGTCATCATTCCACTGTTCATCATTATCTTCAATACATCTTCATGTTTGAATAATGTGAACATTGTTGTTTTTGTTTTTATTATAGCTATTCTCCGTAGTTGGTGAAAGACATCCTTAACAAAGCATACGATTGGGTTTTAAAGTACAAATATGTAGATTTTAAGAATTTGGGTACTGGTTGTAATTACTGGTTACCAACATTTACCATGTCACTATTTTCTTGATGATAAGGAGGTTTACCATTGACCATTTCAATGGCTGTTATGCCGAGGGACCAAATGTCAACCTCAGGCCCATACTCTATCTGTTTTACTAATTCTGGAGCCATCCAGCGACGAGTTCCAACCAATGATGTTCGCTTATTTTGTTCTGGGGAGAGCTGAGCACTTATTCCAAAATCAGCTATGTGATGGAAAGAAACAAACATAAAGTTACCATTTGAGAAAAAAGGAAACATAAATAACTGTGAGTCAGCCTTACAATACAAGGTTAACTCTAATTTAGGTTTCTTCTCCTCTTACTGCAAATTTTGACTGTAAAATAGAAATATGTAATCATCCAAATGCACAAATAAAACTTGCCAGCACACAAAAAACAACCCACTGACATCACGTGTTGTTTCAACATCTTCATAATATATATACATTGTCAAGTAATCTATGTTAACATGAAACTGTTACAAACAAGCTAAAATCTTAATACTTAAAAATGCTTGTTTTCACCAAGGCACCACATGTTTAAACACTTACCTAGTTTTATGGTCCAGTCCTTTCCGAGTAAAATATTGTCACCTTTAATATCTCTGTGGACTATGTTGTTATCATGGAGATATTGTACTGCCTGGAGTATCTAAATGAAATATGAATTTATTTTAAAGTTAAATGTTTTAAGAGAAAAGTGTAATTTTAATTCAGTGTGCTTGTTGTATTCAATATTTTATATATGTATGTATATATTGTGATAGTTGGAGACAACAACACAAAAATATCAAAGTTTCTGCACATTAATAACTACCAGAAGCACTTTCATCATGTTATTAGGTTGATATATTAGTTGTTTTAACATCTCTTGCCAACAGGTAAAGATTCTTACTAACACTAACATCCAACATCAACCTGGCCATGAGTAAAGTGTGGGCTTTGTAGGTTGACACCCAAACCTTGAGTGACTATCCTCGGTAATTTTAAAATTAAATCATTTCTGAATTAAGGTATTTGCTGTTGTGTCACCAATGTTTTTAATGAAAAATGAAGTTTTTAATATTTTCCATTTTTGTTATTTATATGTTTTATTTTATATTTACAATACAATATTAAGCGATACTTTTGTTGCTAAGCAACATGACAAAAGCCACTTCAGGAAAGTACGATTACCAAAACACATTGGCTTCTCTATATATTATATGTTTAACAAACGAATGCACCCAGCAACTGTCATGTTTTAAGGTTGATATGTTCCGTGTGACAAAGGTGGACTGGCTATTGTGACTCTGATTGCTGGTGGGATGGTATGAGCCCCACCTCATAATGAGATGGCATGCCCCCCCCCCACAAGGGTCTCAGATCACCTCTGCTACATGAGTATGTGATTGTAGATATTCTGAGCCTATTTCAATATAAAACTACAACCTATATAGTTTTCTTGCTCAGCAACATGACATAAAACTCATAATTGGAAAACATCTTTACCAAAATATACTGACTATTTTATATACGTGAAGTTGTTATACAAGGTACCACTTTTTTTAATACCACAGATATAAGTTTTCTTGTGATACTTAGTGCAGTTGGAATTTCCCAATAGTAAATTAATAATAATTTTTGTACACTTGTTGAAGATGTGCTCCATATAATACACCGGAAGTGAAACTTTCTGTAACTCTAGAAAGAACTACAGAGAATGTACACTAGATGGAGCTTCATAATTACTCTCTGAAATGTTATTTAAAATTTCGTCTTCTCTCGAGAAATGAAAGTTTATGGAAGCAAGTATACAGAGTTTTGGCAAGGAACTACAATCACTGTTAAACAAACGTTAAAATAAATTACAATCATCAGATCTCTAAAACCTCTTAATAGTTACTAACAACAATCAATATAACATACTTCTTTACATACTGCTGCTGTTTCATTTTCATAAAGACGGGTTTTGGCAAGAACATCAGCCATTGAGCCAACTGCTAAATATTCCATTATTATCTAAACAAATAAAGTTTAAAATTTCACTTACATTTTATTTTTTAATAAAATTATACCTAACAATGAGACAAAATAATTTATTTTTCCTATTTTATGATTCCGTCAGTAATCATATGTCTAATAAAAACATAAAAGTTCTTCAAATAATCGTTCATGAAGTAGGAACTGAAGTAACATCAGTTGTTTAACATTTTTTAAGTGTGAGATTTTTATTGTCTAGAAAGATTTGTGGTTCAAAAAAATATATGAACTCAACTTCAAGTGTTAAGGAAGCGTCAATCAGCAAAAAACACTTTTCTACAATTTTGTTGCTTCTTCAATTCTAACTTTTATTTTTCTACCTCAAAAGATGTTTTACATTTTGTGAAATGTGCTCTTTCATATATTGGTAACTAAAGCTGTAATCTGATTCCCAACATTTATAAAATATTAAATTGGACTGTATTTTGTCTAAGAAACTGAAAAGTTAATATTTATTGTATTACACCCGAAACAATGTTTACAGTTTTATATATAATGCTGCATTTGAGGGTATTGTATAAGATGTTAATAATTTAACAAACTCAACCTTTCCTGAATAAAATAATTTCAATAACCACGTGTAAAACTTTGTGTGTGAAACATACAAGAAAGATGAATAAATCAAAGTACAAACTAAAGAATGCTGGTAAGAGATAACATACTGATAGAAGCTCAGAATGGAAATAGAAAGTTATTGTGTCAGAAGCAAATGTGGCTGCAACCTCCCACACTAAAACTATCACGTATTATTTATAACTATAATTTAAACAAAGCAGACCTCTGAGAGTGATATGTAAAAATATTCTTAAACTTGTAGGGTTGCTTGAAATTGACCACTTAATTAAATAAAAACAGTACGTTAACCTACACACTATAACAGGTAAGATTAAAAACAAAAGAGAATTAACATGTTTGTAACACTAACAACACTTACCCAGAGTTCATCACCGTCAAGAAAGCTATCCAAATAACTGACTATGTTTGGATGTTTATATTTCTTCATTATTGAAAGTTCGGTGATGATAAGGTCTTTTCTGAGTTGCTTCATTACATTAATCTTTTTAACAGCAACTTCCAACCCAGTCTCAGTTGTTACTGCAGTATAGACAGTTCCTGAACCACTAAACCAATAAAAGAAAGGACACATTACAAAATTTTTACTTTTTCTTGTTCCTGGGCAGAAAGTGTTATATCCCAATTGCTTATGCCTAACGTAAATGGAAAAGACCTATTTTTCTCTTCAAACTTTACTTTTGTGACCTTGGTAATGAAATATTCAAATTTACCCACTTTCCAGAACATTCCATGTAGATTCAGTGCTAAGTAGCTAATAAAGAATTTTCTCGAACTTTCTAGAATGTGGTAGGTCTTCCAAGAATTTACAAAACACTTTTGGAATTTTCTCGAACTTTTCATGGTAATATGTATACAGGGGCTCACCACTAACCACTTCAGTTTAGTTCTAGCTGCCAAAGTGAACACATAGACCTATCTGATTTTATTTTTGATGGCATCAACAAGCTGCAAGCACTCTCCAAACGCATTATGCTATGTATGTGGCCAGTTTATCAAGAGTAACCAGTGTGAGAGAAGAAAAGAAGAATCCGTCAAAATCATCCAAATATTGTTTCTGGAGACAAGAGTCAGATTCGAAGTGCTGATGTTGGAGACAGTACCACGTCTGAAACAGGTATACTCTCCAGCCATCCAAGAAAGGTGTGATTGATACGAGCAGTGAACCAAAGGAGATAATCCAAGTGGGTATAGAATGGTTAGAGTGTGACAGATCGCACTAAGCAAGCGAACTATATCCAAAACCCATGCTTCTGGGAGCCGACATCCATACTGTGGGAGGATGATGATCATACTCTCTTCACCTGAAGTTCAAAAGACTAAGAGAATGTCAAACCACCCCAGACTTCAGAACAGAGCACATTTTAAGAATGCAAAATGATATATCAATCTGGGAACCCAATATCCAGTCTTCATAAAATGTCTAACACAGAGAAATTAACTCTCTCTCAAACCCAAATTTTAAAAGCAGACCATGATGACTTTCTCAATACAAGACATGGTAGGGATGAACAGCTATCCTATTGTTCTCTAGCCATGTGGGCCATGAGTGATATGGTCTGAGACAAGCGTATTTGTAAAGAAATTCCATCGTAAGGAAAACCTTCAAGGGATCTTTCCAACAGTATGGTGGCGCTGCATGGCCAGATGGTTGAGGCACTTGACTCGTAATTCGAGGGTCGCAAGTTTGAATCCTCGTCACACCAAAAATGCTCACCCTTACAGCGGTGGGGGCGTTATAAGGTGACAGTTAATCCCACTATTCGTTGGTAAAAGAGTAGCCCAAGAGTTGGCGGTGGGTGGTGATGACTAGCTGCCTTCCCTCTATCTAGTCTTACACTGTTAAATTAGGAACGGCTAATGCAGATAGCCCCCGTGTAGCTCTGCGCGAAATTCAAAACAAACAAACCAATCCAGCAGTATGCACTGCATAGCCATGAAACATAATAAGCAAGTCAATATGGCTGAACAGTGTGAATTTCAAATGTTAAAGAAACTCTCGTCGGGTACAATTCACTATAAAATGAGACCTAAATAATAAGAATTAGCATAAAAAAGGAAATAAGGTTCCTGAAAAAATTAAATAAAAATTAAAAAAATAACTCACAAGTCAAAGTCACATGGAAATTTGAAAAATGACTACATGTGGAATGCGATAGTCCAACGAGGTAGAAATTTGAAACTATGCAAATAGTGGGAGATTAATGTATTTGTAATCCTCTACATGCCCGACTGAAAAACAAACTGACATCTGGAACAAACTACGAGAGGACAACAACAAAAACGAATATGCAAGCGAACTATATCCAAAACCCGATATCAGTTGCAAAAGAAGGCAGATAGACGGTAAAATGTAGAAAGAGAAATATCACAAACAGAGTGTGGTTGCAAAGGGACAGAGAGGCAGGAAGGAAAATCACAGATGGAAACCATTTGGCAATGTAACATTGAAGAGCACGCACAGAAAAAAGTATTTCTGATTTACACGTAGGATAAGAGTAAAAAACGGAAGGAAGGTAAATCAGAGAAAAGTAGAATATATTCTCCATAGTCTTTTAGGTTTTGAAATATAAAGAGTAATTCAACTGAAGAAGAAGATATGTAGGATGACAAAGAATAAATGAAATATCATTGGCAAATAAATCAGACTACCAACGTCCAAGATTAAGGGGATAATGAAAGAAATATTAAGAAAAGTTGGAACAAGGAACACGTGGAAAATGGTTTGAATGAGGGCTGATTGAGGCATTGGAGAACGACATTAAAATATCAGTTAAGAAAAGCCACAGAGGACGACAAATCTGAAATAAACTTATCAACATGGAGGGAGAGGTAAATACCCTATGATACTGGAAAAAAATGAAAACGTGGGACAAAGCCAACCGATAACAGAAAACCAAGGGCCATAGAGTATTCCAAATCAAAAATCCAAGTTATAATCTTAGAAATACAATGAACAATGGTCCAATCAGCTGAAAACTCCTGGCCCAGAGACCAATGCCACAAAACATTCCATTTATGTTTCTAAAATTCCATGGAGGAGGGGCAAATGGTACATTCCAGAAATAAAAATGCATTTTCTAAGAAGCTTAAAAATTCTCACAAAGGACCAGGTAAAAACCAAGGATGAAGATGGAGGACAGGAAGAGCAAGATGAGGCACTGATGACTGAGTTGCAAAAGAAGGCAGATAGACGGAGAAAGAGGAAGCTGGATAAGTCGGGGAAATCACGGCTGAAAAGGTCAATGATGGGCAATGAGAAGAGCCTGAGATTGAGTGGTATGGATGAAAAAATTATCCAATGAAAAAGTTGCATGTGATGATAAATATATAGGTATATGTTCGTTAAGTCATAACTGAAGCACTAATAGTCATGGCGAAAGGATAAGAGACTGGAGGTGAAAATAGAAGTAATTGGTGGTTGAGGGATGTGGTAAGGACATCAATGTAAGGAGTATCTCACTGTAGTTGAAGCCACCAGAAAACGAGAGGACCAAGAGACCACTTCATTGGACAGTTTTTGTTTGGACAAGAAAGATGACCTGCGGCTAGACTGAAACAACGAGAACGTGACTCACAGTGACATGGATATCATGCGTGTTGACCAAGAAACTAAAGTCCAACAAAATAAAACATATTGAGAAAGGGTGCCACTTTGGTGATTCGGATACGCAACCACTGCAAAACTGTTGACTGAATTATGACAAACGATGTCTGATCAGATGCAATAAATGATCCTAAATCCAAAAGCTCCAAAGTGTTGATATAAGACTTCTCAGCTACAAACCAACACCCCGAAGCCTCCCTGTTGATCGACCATTTCCCTCTATTCATGAATGTAACAAGTAAATACGAATGACGACGATAAACTGAAATAAACTTGCCTATGTGTGGATTTTGTCCATTTATTAAAACAGTTCGTTGTTTATCGTAGGAGGAAGAGCAATAGATGCCTGCAAAGGTTCCCGTGCAAGATTACTAATTGTGAAGAGTTCAAATATCAACTCAATCACAAAGGATTAAAACAGTCAGAGCAGACCACAACCCCAAAAGCGATAGCGCTTCCTTTAACTGTAATAGATGGAGGAACCAGTAAGAATGCAGTGAACTGAAACATGCATTGAATGAAGTCAGTGAGTAGAAAATTACGCCTTACTAAGATGGGCATTGAAAAACACCCAAATGGGTCAGATATTAGGAATGTTGAAGGAAGACGTCTCTGGTATGATTAAACAGCCCACTCGACTTATCATCTGGAGAACGTTAAGAGTATAAAAGGCAAACTCCTGTTCAGAATGAGCTATCAGTAACCAGTCATCCATATAATAATGAAAACGTATCCTGAGAACAGAGGAATGTCGAGAGAATCCTAAACCTATTTAATAAAAAACACAAGTGGCCAAATCAAGGATAAGTATGCAAAACTGATAACCCACCCCAAAGATATGGTCACAACTGCGGAGCTATAAGGGAAATCTTTTTAAATGCTACTGAACGTATAACAAAAATTAAACAAAAAGCAACATATGTTCTTATAAAAACAGAAAACTGACTGATGAAGTGATATTATTAATGTAAAATAATACATTCTAATTAATTAGTTCTACGTTCCAAAAATGAAGTTTTTGTCTATAATATTTTAGTACTGAGTACAAATTTACCTCTAAGCCACTATACCATTCTTTTGAACACAAGACTTTCAAACTCACCCTTGGCTAATTTGTTTCATATTTGTATATTTCTCATTGGGGTCTCCCTCAGAAACAATACTTCTCAACACTGTCATGATTTCCTCGTCTGTCACTTCTTTTTCATTTTCCTTTGTTGACATCTTATTGCTGTCTTTATTTGGCTCCTTCAAAGAAACAGCAGTTATAAACTTTTCCATGTTTTCTTCATCTGTCACTTTCTTGTCATCAGGTTTGGTGGACACAGTCTGCTTAATTATGATGACATCTTTCTCATCCAGTCCAAGTGGTGAGTAGTTCTTCACTTCTTCTTTTTCAACAGATATTACGTTCTGGTAAAGACACGTAGTTATTAATTTTGCAACTCTGACGTTATCAGAGGCGTATTTAGGTAGAGGTTAATGAAGGCTCAGTCCCAAAGCCTATGATCTTAATGGGAGCCCACTGATAATTTTATTCTATGTAAAATTACGTGGGTGTAAAATCCACAGAAATTAATAGCCCCTGGGATTACACAACCTTAAATCTGCTACTGGAAATAATAATTCTAAGCCAATGATGTATTTGCAGGTAAACTGTGAATCCAATGTTCTGTCACCAGTAAAGTCATCAAAGAGATGCTTTTGAATTATATAAACCCAAGACTGTGGAAAACTACAATAACCTAGACTGCCATGTGTAAAACCCAGTGAAATAACCCAAAAGTAATATTGAACACTGTGGTCTGAAATTTTTCATTTAAACCAACTGAAGCTTTGTGCTGTCAATTACTGTTTGTATCACAGTAGAACACTCCTGAACAAGCTGTAAAGAGAAATTTTGAGAGTCTAACTAAAGAAAAAAATAACAAATTTGAGGCTCCCATTAGCACCGCGGGCTTATGCTGCTAAAAATCAGGTTTCAATACCCGTGTTGGGCTGAGCACAGATAGTTTTTTGTGTACAGGGTGGCCCGTAACTCCCTACCTATCCATATATTGTGTCTGAACAACGTTATAATACTAATGATGAGTTGAAGGCAGCTGTTACCGCGGCATTTGGAACAATAACCACTGCTATGTTGAGGAAAATGTATCACAGAACACGGCGTCACATAATATTATGTAGCGAGCGAGAATGAGGGACAGCACACAGATACATTGGATACTTAAGATATATGGATAGGTAGGGACTTACGGACCACCCTGTGGTTTTGTACTTAAGTACAAACAAATTGATTTGGAGTTGTAAAGTTGTTTACTACTCGTAGTAATGTATTTTATACACCAATACGGATAACAGAAAGTAAATAATATAAAGTATTATAAAACAACTACTAAAACATCACAAAAAAAAATGCTTTTGTCAACAAAGATTAATTATTATCTCTCGACTTTGTATAAAATGTTATTAATTACACCATTAAAGTTACCTACAAAGTTGAATATCGTATTCACACAAAGAATCAACCTCTCGTGTTTTTATTCTCGCACCTCTTGCTTTATGTCGTTGGTGCAATATAATTCATTTAATGACAATAAAAAATAAGAAAGCCTACACAAGTAATCCTGACATTTAGTTAGTGTTTAATCATCAATAAATAATACAATAGATAATCCTGTGATTTCGTACAAATGAAAGTTTTTGCTGTTGATTTGTTTAATTGCCTAAGGGATTCTCAGTAAATATAATACATCAGATTGTTTGAGTTAAAATCTCACCTTTAATACCCGAAGGATTAGATGGCATAACCCAATACCTACGAATGCAACAAACACCGCAAAGTAGATTATGAGGTTCCTTAGGTTGTGTAAATATGAACCTTCCATTGAGCAACCTTGGTTACATCTCCTAAAATCAGGATAACTGATAATAGAAAGTAAATTTAGAATGTTAAGTAGTCCTACTGTAAGTTATGTAACATTAGTCTTATATACATATCGATAATATAGATACAAATCTTTGCAAAAATCCGTACGACCAACAACTGCAATTACATTTCTGTAAATATACGGTAACTGTAAAAATTAACACAAAAGACTTGCTTCCTTAATTATTCATTCCACAACATGTTTAAAGATACAGCTAATTAATGACGCATTCAGTCCAATAAAAAGACACAATATCATCTTTGTTTGAGACCGATATGTTTCGCAAATTCTGTTAACACGAAATAATCAAGTTAATTTTTTACTGATAAAACTATAAAACTGGTCTTATCGAATCTCATGACTTACCCATAACCAGGATATTTGGTGTTCATGATTGAGATCAGAAAGCTCTTCAATTTCCACCCATGGTTATTTTTTCATGGGTTATTTTCTGTATGTATGTTAAGAACAGAACTTGGAAGGCAAGTGAAGCAATAATTAGTGATGTAATGACGAACAGTGAAAATCTCAGTAGCTTGATGGCTTTCGACAAATTTGATCTTATTTGTCTTAAATACATCGTAGTTAACATTATTGACATACCACATACGAAAAGTAAGTATACTTTTCGAGTGGTAGCAATTTTCCACCCACGGAGAGTAAATCAAAATTATACGACTAATATAAATATCATAAGCAAGCATATCCATTTTCTCAGAACGTTTTTTTAAATCTCTTTGACCGTTTTTTGCAGTTCGAACTGGTGTCTTAGCAACAGACGAGTCAATTGTTGTTATGAGGGGTGGTCATTGCTGCAGTTTTCTATTTTAATGGCAAGAACAACAATATGTACCACTATACCAAACTTATTTAGTTGAAGACAGCAAAGAAGGTTTTAAAAGTTGAAGAAAACAAACTCGTGTAAAAATATTCATTAAATAAATGTTCTAAAGAAAATAGTGACTAACATCTAATTTCGTATGAGCTTTTTCTGGAGGGTTGTATTTAATATTTTCAAAAATATAATTTCAAATTAAGGAAGCATCGAAAGCAATGTGTTTTACAAATATGTAAAAAATAATTATAGTACGGTAATTTGGGAGGGATATTTGGAAGTTAGGTGATGTATTATAAACGTAGGAAAAGCTTTATTACTCCATGATTATTGGTAGTTCTTAGAAACTGTCCTATACTTTTATAATTTCGTTAATACAACAATATCAGATTTAATCAGAGTATGATTAAAACTAACAAAGCTTTAGAACATTATAATTTATACACTGCTATTTCAATTTCTAGTACATAACCCTTCAGTATGTCAATGGACTCATACTGCTAAACACCGGCTTTCAATCCTTGTGGTCGGCAGAACACATATAGCTAGCTCACTGTGTGCTTTTATGCCTAATTCCAAATAAAAAGTTATAGTATGTATTTTTATTGTTATGCTAAGTCATAGCGATTTTGACTAGCAGGCGTTAATATCGCACTAGATATTTGGATGGAATATTTACGCTAAAAAGTATGTTGTTATTGATTTGTTTAATGTTGCGTTAAAGTCGTTCACAATGTTTAAAGTTTTTTAACGCATCTTGCCGAGAGGCTCAAAGGGAAAAATACGATATGAAGACAGCGTTGATTTGCTGTCAGTGGCTTTGTAATTTGTGTTTGATATATATTAACGATCTAATGTATAAGTTTATCGGAGAGAAGAGTTTAGGATTCTCTTCATCGCATATGCAATACCTATCTAGTTCGCATAACAGCTCATTTTTTCTCCAATTTTTATCGAAATATTTTATTGTACTATGTAGAAGTCCATGTGGTATTGTTTATGTATTACAGTATTTGTGCATGAACTTTGAGGAAGTGGTTTTGGGTACTCTATATGCTTTTGTAATTAATGTATTCTGTGGTGTTTGTAGTTTGGTTTGCAGTTGTTTTTTACTTACGTTAATCCATGCAGGAGCTGCAAAATCTATTACTGGTTTTATATATGTTTTGTATATTTTAATGATGTTTTCAGGTGTTGTTCCATAATTTTTACCAGTTAGACTCTTAGCAGAGTTTATTCTTCGCCAAATTTTAATTTTTATGTTATTTACACGTTTTATCCAGGTAAGTTTAGAATCATGTGTTAGTCCTAAAAGTTTGCAGATGTAGCAGTCTGGAGAAGCTCTCCGTTCATGTAAATCTGGGTATGTACTTTCTGATGTTTCGTTGATTTTGAAAATATCACTAATTGTGTCTTTGCTGTGTTTGTTTTAATTCCATATTTTTGGCAGTTTTCACTAAATTTGTTTTGTTGAGGTTGAATGTTAGTGGCTGCAGTTTCTGGTGTAAGCAGATAGCCCTCGAGTAGCTTTGCGAGAAATTCAAAAACAAACAAACTGGCAATAACTTTCATAAGTTAACTCTCGAAGTTTATCTCATATTTAAAAACCTGTAGTGAATCTGTTATTGTTTCATAGCGTCGGAATTTATAAATGCTAGGTTACTGAATTTCTAAAGTGTTTTGGAATGAGTTAGTTATTGTACAACTGAAGTCAGTATGTTTGAAAATAATGATCTCAGTGGTACAGGGTATGTTAATGTGGGGGATAGTTATTATTTTGAGATTGTTTCGATATAATTGTGCTATTCCACGAGAATTAGGATCTTTGGTTTATGTATTATTTATAAGTACGAAGTTTAAATCGGCTGATTTTCTTAAAAAATGTTTGGCTTATACTTATGATATTCTTCTTGTATAAAATTACAAATAATAAATAAAAAACAAACATATTTTCTTATTTTTTTAAGTTCTCGAAGGTGACTAAGATTATCATGTGGTGTAGTAGCTGAAATACTTGGTTCTTTACCTTCCAGACCCTGTTTCCATTCGGTGTAGGTGTATTTTTTTATTACTTTTCATGTTTCTGTGGATCGTTTATATAGAGTGAAATAATTTTAAACTGTTTATACAATTGTTACATCGTTAATTATTATTATTTAGAGGCTAACAATCTGAGTTTGTACTTTTGTACTTGAAGAAGAAATGTCCTCATATTGAAAACGCTTATGTTATAGGGTATCGTATTTGTGTGTTAAACCGGTTTATTGAACCTATCTGTTTCCCTAAGATTATTATTGTCAACATTATTAAGACATTTATTGTCCCATATTAAAATATTTTTTGTTATTTTCTCCCCAGATAGAGCAGTCAGTATTTGAAGTTATATTTATTTCTGTGTAATATAACCAACACTGACATCTAAAGAAATGATTTTCAGTTTATTCGAATTAACTACCCTGAAAAGTGCACTGTTATATAATTATACAAACAATAGAACTCTAGAGAGAGAATGTAATTACCATTTCAAATAAAATAATAATTTCTTCTACAGCTTTTTGAGCTAATTGCTAAACATTTAAATATATAGTGTGGTTTACATTTGTTTTTTAAATTTAGAACCTAAATATTATGTTCGATTGTCTCGTGAATTATGCCTTCTCTTTAACTTACTGGCAAGCGTAAATACAAACAACAATAAAGTATTTCTGAAATTATAATGGGTTTCCTTAACATTTCTCTTGTCTCCTTCAAGCATTTTATCCAAATTCGCTCTCAGATGCTTCCCTTTGGCTCAGCGGTATGTCTGACTCAAACCGTTAAAAACAGTTTAGATATTCGTGATGGGCAAAGCACAGAGAGCGCATTGTGTATATTTGGGTTCAATTCCAAGCAAATAAAAAATGCTGTCAAGTTTTATGTGGACTCACTGTCTCAGCAAAAGACTCACAATCTATGTGTTATAGCATCAAAGCACATCGTCGAACATCTGTGACGGAAAAATATTGTGATAGTAAAACTCACTATTCCTTGGTAAAAGTTACAGGTGGATACTTTAGACTACTTATCTTCCCTCTCTTTCTATCTGCAGATGAAATATGGACGGCTAGCGCAGCTAACCCTAGCATGTTTGGTATAATGGGGATTCGAACCCGCGGATTACGAGTCGAATGCCTTAACTACCTGGCCACGCTCTGCCCCTAGAATTGTTTTGCGAGAATTTAAACAAGCAATCAGAGGATCCAAATTCACTAGAATACCTATCGTGTCGCCACCATTTCTTATAATAGTGTGTGACACTTTCCACGACTTAAATCTTTCGATAATGAAATAAACATGAACTTTAAATCTTCTTTAAAATATAAAAAGTCAAACAACAAGTTGTAATTTAATATTTTATCAACATAAAAATAAAGTTAGATGTTTATATCTTCTGTGCCTTTAAACATCAATTTAGTTGAGACAGCCTTCAAAAATAACGCAGTTAGTTCCATTGTAGTCTGTATATATTTAGAGATAAAATCCAGGGTTCGATTATCTGGGATGAGCAAGGTACGGATACATTGTATAGTTTTGAAAACAAGTAAAAACTAATTCTTACAGTTGCTCTTTTAAAGCACAAAATTTAAATATGTGAATTATTTTTCCTGAGATCAGTGTAAAATTTCCCGTCGATTAGAAATATTATGACATTACGTTTCCATAAGAAGATGATTTTAAGGTTGAGGGTTTATGTTTTGCATATATATAATAGTATTGTTTATTTT
Organism: Tachypleus tridentatus; assembly: GCF_004210375.1. Taxonomy (NCBI): domain Eukaryota; kingdom Metazoa; phylum Arthropoda; class Merostomata; order Xiphosura; family Limulidae; genus Tachypleus; species Tachypleus tridentatus. The sequence goes on along the minus strand of NC_134833.1, from coordinate 24,812,769 downwards.
CTGTCCACGAAACAACTTCGCAAGGTGTGGATGGATATGATGGTTCATTAGCTCCATGTAGAAGTACATACAGTTTTAGGTTTGAATTTTGCGCTTTGCGGCTTTTATGGCCGTTTTGTGTTTTCTACTACGACCTTACCTTCTGACGATGGATCGTTCATGGGGTTTACGTGAAAAAATAAACTTTCAATTTTGCGGTTTCTACAGGGATTTTTTACAATTAATTGCGTATCAGAGAAACAAATTTTATGTCTTACGACAACTTTTCTGTAATCACAAATTAACATAACTTCTGTCCAGGAGATGGATACTTCTGGTTGTTAAGTAAGAATTTCACAAAAGAAAAAATTCTAAATTACTAGAACCGAAAACTTCATGCAGTCTTTGCACATTGCCCTACAGATGGCAAAATGAACATTTGAAGGGCGAAATAGCACAAGATGGATATTGTTTTTCAAGCACAAAACGATTTGTTCCTGCTATTTGCGTTTTCTTCATCGCAGAAAGTAAAACCCTAGGTTTAAGCCTTTTCAATCTGTAAGCTTATCGATGACCAACCAAAAGCGTGTAAGATGGATACCGTGAGTACACGAACATTGCAACAGTGAATTTATCTTACAGCTAGCTCTATTAGTACTGTGCAATGTTGTTTCGATATTTTGAATAGTGTTGTATTTTAATGTGGTATTTGCAGCCTTAAGGTACACGTATTGTCCACGCTTGTTAACATTTAGGATAGTTGTTCACATTTTAAAACATATTGTTCAAAATCAGCCCAGTCTCTAAGCACCAATTCCATTTGGTATACTGTTTACAGTAATAGGTTAATTATATATTGAAATCAATCATTTTGTTTATCGAGTCTCCTTAAAGATTCTGAGACAAACTATTACTTTATTAAAATTTATAACACGTAGAAATAGTTTTCAGTACAGTGACGTTTATAAAACATTTGATATTTGTGGCTAATACGCCAGTTAACATAACCTACAAATATGGTGCAATATACACTCAATAAAAGCAAGAAATCATGTACCACATAAATATACTAGTTAGTCCCCTGTGTTCCCTGGTGGAACAGCGGAAGGTTTACAAATATCTGGTGTTCAATTCCCAACAGTGGACACTACAGAGAGCTCAGTATGTCTTTGATCTAAAAGAAAGAGAACAAAAATAGCCAATCCTCTATTAATGTCTATAAGTTAAGTTTACTTATTTTTTTAGAAAATAAAAGCACACATTTACCTCCGACGATAGCTTAAGAATGACGAAATAACAATATAAATAATTCATTTTATGAAATACTTTAAGTTAATTAATAATCATATATATCTTTCCTTTTGTCTCTTTTCAAAACAGTATCATAATAATATCATTATTCAGGGTTGTAAGGTATTCACTGAGGTGGTTGAAAACTAAATTTTAAACTGTTAGAAGGATAATAACAAAATAATTTGAATATTTTAGTCTACTTTTAAAGCAACATTTATAATTGTTAGATGAAAGTTGCTACTATCGCATTTACGTTGTCTGTTCCTCTGGCATGGCCTAGCGCGTTAAGGCGTGCGCTTCGTAATCTGAGGGTCGCGGGTTCGCGCCCGAGTCGTGCCAAACATGCTCGCCCTCCCAGCCGTGGGGCGTTATAATGTTACGATCAATCCCACTTTCGTTGGTAAAAGAGTAGCCCAAGAGTTGGCGGTGGGTGGTGATGACTAGCTGCCTTCCCTCTCGTCTTACACTGCTAAATTAGGGACGGCTAGCACAGATAGCCCTCGAGTAGCTTTGTGCAAAAAAACAAACAAACAAACCTCTGGCCCCATGTGGTACAATGGGATATCTGCAATTTTACAACACTAGAACCTGGGTTTCAATACCCATGGAGGGCAAATTGCAGGCTCTTTGAAATTTTATACCAAATTCCAATCAAAACATGTCCAGATGATTAGGGCACTTGACTCTACATCTGAGAGTCGCAAATTTGAATCACCATTACATCAAATGTACTCACCCATTCAGCTGCAGGGGCATTATAAGTCACGGTACATCACACTATTCCTTGATAAAATATTAGCTCAAGACCTGTTGTTGGATGGTGATAACTAGCTGCTTTCCTTCTACTTTTCACTGCTAAATTAGCGACTGCTACCGCAGCTCTCTCATATATAGTTTGTGTGAAATTCAATCCAAACAAACAAACTGCTCCCTCTCTGTGGCAGGTTAAAATTTCTGTGGTCTCAGGAGCTAATAATTTTTGTGGTCCCTACATCTTATTTAGTTTTACATAGAATAAAATCATCAATGGGTTCCCATTAAGACCATAGGCAGTGGAGCTGGGTCCCATCTACCCCTTACCTAAATTTGCCAATGTTCCCTCTACCAGTTAAGAGCTTATAATGTAACTTTGTACTCAACAACAAACAAAATATTTTTGGGATATAAATGCCTATTACACCTATTGTCTTTCAAGTAATGTTTATATGAAGAAATTACAAGTATATTCTTCTACATTCAATTTTTTTTTTAATATCCAGAAATTTTCTGATATAAAATTTACTGGGGTCATGTTTAAAACACTGAGAACACAAAACAGGAAAAATAATAAAGATAAAACACAACCACATAAGTGTAGAGTACACAAGTAACTGTACGTTTAAAATCATATCATCAAGAACCAATCAACAGAGAGAACATTACCTTTTATGGAGATTAATCACAGACTATAAAACTGTAATTAATTGCTATGATAGAGAATAAACGTTTATTATTGTACCCAGGATATAACATACAGAGCTAAAAAAGATATTCATTGATTACTGTACCCATGATATAACATAAAGAGGTAGTACAGATAAACATTGATTATTCTATCAAGGATACAACATAGGGAGGTAGAAAAAATGAAAACTAATTATTGTACCCAAAATATAACATACAGAAGAAGGAAAGATGATCATTAATTACTTTACCCAGGATATAACATAGAAGGAAAAGCAGATAAACATTGAATGTTGTACCCAAGATATAACATTCAAAGGTAAAACAGATAAATATTGATCAGTGTACCCAGGATACAACAAACAGAGGTACAACAGATGAACATTGATTTCTGTACCCAGGATGTAACATACTGACTCAATACACATGAACACTGAGTACTGTACCCAGAATATAACAGACAGAGGTAGAACAGATGAACACTGACTATTGTAACAAGGATATAAAAAACAGATGTAGTGCAGATAAACATTGATTATTGTACCCAGAATATAACGGACAGAGGTAGAACAAATGAAAATTGAATTCTGTACCCTTGATATAACATACACTGGTAAAACATGAATGTTGATAGCTGTAGCCAGGATATAAGATACAGAAGTAGTGCAGATGAACATGGATTACTGTTATCACGACATAACATAAAGAGTTAAAACAGAAAAACATTTATTCCTCAACCAAAATATAACAGAGTTAGAACATTTTAACATTGATTGCTGTTTCCTGGATAAAACAAAGAGGGGTAAAGCAGATAAACATTGATTATTGTACTCAGGATATAATTTTCAGAGGTAAAACAGATGAATAATCATTAATGTACCCAGGATATAACATAGACAGTTAGAACAGTTAAGCATTGATTCTTCTACAAATGATATAACATATAGAGGTAAAGCAGATAAACACTGAACACTGTACCATGGATATGACATACAGGTAAAGCAGATAAACACAGAATATTGTACCCTGGATTTAAAATACAGAGTTTAAAACAGATAAATATGATTATTGACCCATGAAAAAAAAACACAGGGGTAAAACAGATGATTATTGATTATTTTATCTGAGTATATAACATAAAGAGGTAGTACAGATAAACATTGATTTTATACCCAGGATATAATATATTGAGGGAAAACACATAAACATTAACTACTGTACCAGGATGTGGCATACAGGTGCATATATGAACATTGATTATACAACTCAGTATATAACATACAGAGTTAGTACAGATGAACCTTTATTATTGTACCCAAGCTATATCATACAGAGATAAAACAGATAAACATTGATTACTGAACCTACAATACAACATACAGTGATAATGCAGATGAACACTGATTACTCTACCCAGGATAAGCATACAGAAGTAGTACAGTGCGGGACATAAGCACCTGTGCAATCAACACCTGCTTGAGTGCATGTACCTATTTTCTCACCTACTTGCGCTGTGTACAAAATGAACACCAGCCTGCACAACTACAAAAGATACACCTGCATGTACATGAATGAAAATATGCACCTGAGCATGTATGTACCAATTTATGCACCTGCGAGTGTATTTACCAATTATGCAACTGTGTGTGCATGTACGAAAATAAGCACTTGTGTGCCCAACTACAAAATCACCACCTGCATGCACTTATAATAATTTGTGCATGTGCTATGTGTGAAAATGAGCACTTCCACACACATATGCAAATTTACAAGCCTGTGCTTCCAGAAAATAAACACCTGCGTGTGCATGTCCTAAAATTAGCATCTGGTGGTACAGTCTCTGAAACAACGAATAAGTTTTATCTGTTTTCTTTATGGCCCTGTATGGCCAGGTGGTTGAGGCATAGGACTTGAAATCAAATGGTTGCAGGTTCGAATCCAGGTCACACCAAGCATACTCGCCCTTTCACCCAAGGGGGCATTATAATGTGTGGTCACTCTCACAATTTGTTGGTAAAAAAATTGGCACTGAGTGGTGATGACTAGCTGCATTCCCTCTAATCATATACTGGAAAATTCAGGTCGGCTATCACAGATTGCCTTTGAGTAGCTTTGTGTGAAATTCAAAAAACAACATATTTATTTGTCTTCCAATTTTAATTTTAAAAACTAAAAACGAATTTATTCAATTAACAGAGCCTCTGATTAGAAATCAAGAAGTTTCTGTGATGACGAGAAAACCCACTTGTAGAGAAAAATATATATGTAAAAACAGCTGGTATGGGCAAAGAAAGCTCTATGTAGAGGAATGAACAACATTTCGACCTTCTTTGGTCATCGTCAGGTTCACAATGAAGAAGAAGATCGAAACGTTGTTCACTCCTCAACATGGAGCTTTATCTACTCATACCAGCCAGTTTTACATATCAACAAGTTTATTTTTTCTCAGTTTTTTTTTTATACATTTCATTTGATACTTTCAGAAACTCTTAACAACAATATTAGATTATGAAATTATTGCTAAGCAGAGTAATATAAATATTATGTTGGAATGCATTGTTATCAAAATGGATTGGCTTTTCACATATAAGAAGTTGTTGTGTAAGGAACTATTTCATTTCTTTGTGCTTCTTTGTTTTTGCTAGATTTTACTATTTAAAAAAATGGGCACATATCTATTTGTCTGTGATTTATATTTATAATTTGTAATATAAAATATCACTTTTTTTGTAAGTACGTTTCCACGAGCTTCCCTCATTAGAAAGTTATGCATATACACGTGCAAATTCTTGTTGATAAATGACAATACTCAAATGCAGACCCTCGGGGTTTGCTTAGTATTAGTGCAAACTCTCAGGTTTCTAGATACTTTCCTTAGAGATATGATGATCATATCTCTTTTGTTTATAGATTTTAACACAAAAAGACAAGCACACTCAAGAAGACAAGTTATAATATACTGATGCAAACCCTTAGGGTTCACTTAATATGGATGCAAAATTTCAAGTTCATAGATTCTTTTGTCGTGAAGCTATAACAGTAAAACATAAACAGATGCGCATGTGCACACGTGTTTCTTTCTCTCCTTGTGATTTTTATTTGTAGTATCAGGAACCATTTCTTCTTTATGGTGGTTTTTGCTAGCTGACTTCATTAAGAAGATGCACATGCATGTGGATAAGTAGTACTCAGTTTACACCTTCAGTATCAGAGGAATATTCAGGTGTTAGGTTATTTCTTTTTCAAACTATGGCAGTCACACTTTTTCAATTTGTTTTTAAGTTAGCTCGCGTCATTATAATAATACTCGCATGTGTATCAGTAATAATACTCAGGTGCATATTCTCAGGTCTCACTTGGTATGTTTGTTTGTTTTTGAATTCGTGCAAAGCTACACTAGGGCTATCTGTGCTACCCATCCCTAATTTAGCAGTGTAAGACTAATCACCACCACCAACCACCAACTCTTGGGCTACTCTTTTACAAACAACTAGTGAGAATGACCGTCATATTACAATGCCCCACAACTAAAAGGGCAAATAATGCCACTCCTCTTTTGCACTTTATCAACAACCTTCAAACCTGCATTTTAAAGAAATTTGTCATCACCACATCTATGTGCAAGTTATTCTAATTACATCAAAATTGTCCATTCCTGTTACTTTTGTCATCATTTTATTTTTTACACTTATAGCATCACAGTAGTAACAATTAAACCTACCCTTATAACCACTTGTATCAATTCATGCATTAACTGTAAAATGTTATTTTAATAACCTAATTTTATTTTTTATTTTCTTATCTATCTTACCTTGTTGCTGTTGTTCCTTTTATTTTCTAGCATAACAAACCACAATTATAGTATTGCTTGCTATGTTTCTTCACCTTGTAACATTTCTTTTAATGTATTAGACACGTTTTGTTTTGTTGTTGCAATGCAACTTGTGATTTGAATTTTTACCTTATATCCTGTTGTTTATCAAATGTCTTGCACTTATAGAAGATTTAAGTGATTTACCTGAAAGCTTGTGCATTAATTTGAAAATGCTAAAAAAGTAGAGACAGTCAAATATATTATTTAATACAAAGAAAGCTTAGTTTTGAAATAAAACAGTTCATCTAAAAGTAACAACATTAAACCTGTTAACATTAGTTCAATAACAAAATGTGATGTTATTTACTTCAAAATGTTTCTAGCATTGTCAATCAGCAAAGGCAAAATTTATTTTTCTCACTGCTGGAAGTAAAGGTTCACACTGATTTATTAATAACCTGGGCTCCAGAGGAATCATTGTTACAGTTTTGTTTTTTAAACTTTAGGCCTTGCAGATATTTTAATGTGATGTGGATTGCATTACACTTTTACTCATGTCATGAAATAGCACTGTTAATGAAAAAAACACAGGTTTGTGTTTTCAATTTCTGTATGTCACTCATTAAGAAAGTAGTTTCATATTGAACTTAAATTATTCTAACATATATTTTTATTAAGTTATTGCAACTTGACAAACACATTAAAACCAATTTTACTGTTCTGTGATTCAAAATTTTGATTATTAGTTCTTTTGAGAACCATTTGTTGTGATAATTATTAACCATCAAAATTTGTAAAACACACTACACATTCCTTCCAAATCCTCATGTTTGATCCTTATTCGGTACTGTTCATTTTGGCATTTTAACTGAATGAGTTCAATAAACAGAAGAAGTTGAAATGCAAAATACAATATATTAAAGACAGGAAAAATATCATTATTAAAAGACAGTAAAAGTTTCGTCCTGCAGTGTTGTCTTATTGGAATAAGAATATTGAAATAAAGTCATCCAATTTAAAACATTTAATACAATTAGGGTTCGGGAATTTATCATAAGAATAAATATAAATTATATTTGTAATTTCCTTGATGTATTATTAAATATTTTATTTAATTTCCTTTTATATTATTTACAGTGTGTATGATTTTAAAATCATTTATTCTATGTGATATTGTTAAGAAAAAGAATAACTCAAGAGTTGGTGGGAGTGGGGGTGATGACTAGTTCCCTTCTCTCGTCTTTTAGCACTGAACTAGGAAGAGCTCATGCTGATAGCCCTCATGTTTTTGAATAAAAATCATGTCTACTTGAAATAAAAAGAAATAGCTTCTATTTTACGTTAAGCAAGAAGCTACACTTCAAACATGGAAAATGTTTGAGCTTTGAAACTTTTATTGCTTTTGTACACGACAGTGTGATCATAGTGATTTCTGAGCAGTGGTAATATATAAACTTCACTGCTGTTTTATTTCAAACAGAAACACAATTCATCTACGATTTTAATGTTTTGATTACAGCTGCAGGACACGCAACCTTAATTTTGATGAATGCTGGCTTGTGGTGCATTACACAAATAACAACAGTGGATTCAAAATAACAAAATCCTTCTATCATGTTCTGCTGATATTATTTTCTAAACTTATACTTACCAACAATTTGCGAGTGGTTTTCATCATTTGTTTGTAGGTTCCACAAAGCAAGTTACTGCATCAGTTCTGCATGTTGAAGTTCTTTTAGCTCGTAAAAGATGTCTTGGCCTTATTTCCTGTGTTGAAAACAAATGTTGCTGCTGCAAATATACAAATGAAGAAATACAAATACTTGACTTCTGATTTAGCAGCTGTGATAAACTTAGCTGTCACTTAATCTGTGACAAATTGGTTCTTCTTCTCCAGTTATTGTATGGGTATCTCAGAAATTGTTTCCAGAACAAATTGTTCTATGATCCTCTGGATGGCACTATTGCAGTATCTGTCATACACAGACCAATCATTTATTTAATATACTTTTCATGAACATGAAACTCAACTAGTCTTATTCAAGGTAACAGAAGTTTCTTTCTAAACAAATATATCCTGAAATATCTTTGTGTACAGAAGTAATGACAGAATATTTTTTTAGGCCTTGTTCAACTTAATTTCAAATGTGCTATAGGAAGTTAACAGGAAGAACAACAACAAAATAGATATTTTCCCATATTTATACAAAAGAAATATTAATTACAAATATAATTTCATTTTAAATTTAAGCTTTGTGCTTTGATCTTTGATATAACACTTTTGTGATAAGGAAGGAATAATATTTACCTTAAGTTGTATACTATTGTTATGGTTCTGTATTTTGTTTTCTTATCCATCACATTAAACAGGTAAGCTTGTGTTTTACTTTAACAGTTTAAAATATTACTGAAAAGTAAACTGATATGTATTTTCAGTCTTGACAGTTACCCTATTCCAACTTTTAGAAGGGCTGACACAAAGTTTCTAGGGGGAATATTGGCCACCATGTTATTTAAGGTTTTTAATCTCATTGGAAAAACTGCATAATGTCTCCTGATTTTAGTAGGAGCATCTTTAGAACAAGGTCAGCCAGTTTACAAAAAGTTATTCACTAAAGTCATAATTTAACACAAGACAAGGATATGTACTGTCTTTCTAGCCAGGTTTACTAGGCATTTCATTCCTTTGATTTTCGTCTCCCTGTAAAATTAATATAAAATGTGTTCTCTGATTTTACTGCATCCACTGTGAAGAATCGAATTCCAAACTTAGATACTATATGTTTGTAAGCTTTCAGCTGACCAACTGACTAATAGAGACTGTAGTGTTAATTTAAAGCAACAAAATAATCAGGTTTAGTTTACTGCCTTGATGTGCTATACATTTTCATCCTCAATGTGATTTTGTGTTATTTCACTTGTGTCTATAAAACTTTCTTATACAAGTAATAAATAAACTTTGGTTTTGTAATTGATTTCAAGAACCACTGCTGCAAGTAAAATGCAAGGCCTAAAGCAACAGGCTAGTCAAATAGGCCTATACAGTGTAGCCAGAAAGATTGCAATCCACTAATGTATTATTTTTCTAAATTAAGTCCTAGTTTATGTGATTTATCAATGTTTCAAATTATTAATTATGATACCTTTGTTTAGCTTATGCCATAATTTATTAGATTAAGTAATATTCAAGTTAACTGAATAAAAAAATGTTACTTTAATTTAAATATTACCCCCAAATTTAAATAATGTCCCCACCTTTAAATTAAAACCATTCTCTTCATAAGTTAACAGCAGTGATGTAATAGTGTGGAAACAGCTTTCTACTACATTTCTGTTTAAGCAGAATGCCATTCCCTTACAACCCTCACAATTTCGAACAACTGAGACCTTAGAAATTTCTAACTTCATGAAATTTTGTCCACCTTTAGAAGAATGATTCATTAACCCTTTCATTCAAGTTGTATTTATTAAAATATAGTAAAAGAAATGACTGGAAAATAAAATTGTGTAGTTCTGTTAGTTATAATTCCAAATAACTTATGGACAGAGTTTATACTTTTCATACTTATTTGCTGTAGTTATCATGTTATAAGCAACTGACTTGGAAACTTAAGAGAACACTCAGGACTTTTTTCATCATGGATCATGAAACTCCACAGTAAATCTCCCAAGATATTCCACTTCTAATCTTTTGACACATATTTCCTATGTTTATTTTACTCTCAGCAGCTCAAGTAGAAACCTTGTGAAAATCAAACAATGAATTTCCACTGATCACATTACTGTTAAGTAACACTCTACTTTGATGTTACTGATAGTTATTTTCCCAGCTTTGAAGACAATAGTATATTATATGTAATTTAGTGATTCTCTAAAGTATTGTATAGAAATGGGAGAAAATAGTTTCAACATTTCTCTATAGAAAGTGTGATCTGATTCAATAAACTTGTTAGTTATCCTCCCTGATTGGTTGGGGTTAGCATTATAGATGTCAAAGTGTGCAAGAGCTTTTGAACATTGTCTTTTCTATTTTACCATACTTACAACAGTAGCAAATTTAGTTTCCAGTAGTATAAAAACGGAAAGAAGAAATGAAAAAATGACACATGTTGAAACTAGATGAGTTGTAAGTTCATTCATAACTGTTTCAGCTGATTAGAAATGTTAAATGTCTTAGTGTTACCATTTCAAGTCAATTAGTAGTAACATTGATAAAGATCAATCAAAATTTGACCAGTGTTTATATAATGTATTAAAACTACCTCTTCTTTCCAAAACCATGCACAGAAAATATTACTACAGTTTATGCAGACAAGTTAATTTGCTGCACTATACTATTTTAACAAACAATGTAAAGTCAAAATTCTTGGAATACCATTAAGGAAATGAAGTTTATAGCAATAACTGGCAGATAGCAACAAGGTGTTTCAATCATAGTAACCTATAACTAGTATTATAAAAAATATTAGACAACAGTGTTTCACAGATTCTTTTCATGAACCAACTGGATCAAGGTCAGGCATTTCTAATTTCATTCCAAACATAATTTCTGAGCTATGTACTTTAGAATTCAACAAGTGGCCAGCATAGAAAAACCAAGGCTTTGATGAAAAGGAAATAGAACTCCTTGAAAAATGTTTCAGATTGTCATTTTCAAACTTAATTGCTGCATATAGAGAATTTCTGAACATTGGGCACCAAATTACATCTGATCTGAACCGTTTAATTGGGTGTTCAAAACCATCTCATTATAGCTAATATTCCTGAAATGTGATAAATATGAATAATACTAACACTTTTAAAACATGTTCCCCAACTTCTTTATTTAACACTGCACCACTGCTTAGTGATATGTTTACTGACTTGCAATGCTAAAATCTGGAGTTTCATTTCTTGAGGTAGATAGTGCCTGAAACCCATTGTATATCTCTGCACGAAGACTAATAAACACTAATAAATTAAATATTGTTCACAAACTCTTCTTATGTGAAACAAGTGATTTCACTGTTATCTCATGATTACTTGCAGTCCTTTAATTAAACTTGCATCTTAAAATAGTGATATGACACCTCGCATACAACTTGTAATGTACATGAATTATAAAAACATGACTAGATACCAACGATTTATCTTCTGTCAAGTAAACCAAAATATCTTTTCCAGACTCCTCCACAAATTCCTGGGACTTCTTCATAGTCAAAGAAGGCTTAATCTTGAAAGAATGAAGTTTCATCTTCAGTTATCTTCCCTGTAATCTATGTTTTAGATAACATTTCTTAGTTTGATACAAAAGTTTTGTGTATAATTTCAATGAATATTAGACATGATTTGTTAAGATGTCAAAACCTTGTCAATGTTAATGAACTGCAATTTGGATGAAAATCATCATAAACTGGAAAATATTGTGTCATAAATGAATGTTTTAGCTGTAATAGCACTTTAATGTGATTGATAAGAAGTGCTTAACAGAACACTATTCACTTATTAACACGATTCACATAAGCTTGTTCTTTGAAATCACAATAAATCAGATTATGTTGCTCTGTTATATATATTTCTATAACCCAAAAACCTATAAGAATATTGTATATTGAAACTATATTTTATTACTTTTATGGAAAGAACATCAGTTTTTAAAATATAGTAACTTATTATTTTACAAAGATTTTACCTTCCCATTTCCCAAGTACAGGATGTAACAAAATTGATTGTTGTTTTCAGACCACAAGCACATAAAATGTTAAAACAATATTAAAGTCATTCTTTGATTTGTTTATTTATTAAGACTTTTCTGCACCTTAAGACTATAATCCCAATATATCAAATTTACTTTTAAATATTAAAAAATAAAGTTGTAGCTTATGTTATTGCCTGTCACTCAATGTTAATTTTAATAAAATATATGATAGTCAAAAGATAAATGGCCATTACTCTAGTAAATATCATTAAATCACTGTCTTGATGCCCACAGTTGTCAGAGCACAATTAGTCCATTCTGTAGACAAACCATTTTGACTTAGCTATTGAAATTTGAGAAACAAAAACACATGCTAAAGTAATATTGTTTAATAATGTATGAAAAAATTATAAAATCTTATTTTGTTTTTCCAAAGATATACATCTAATAGACCCAAAGTGCAAAAAGAACATATTATAGTTTCATAACATTAAATGACCAGAAACTTTTCATCTCCACCTTTTCACTATTGAGATTAGAAGTGCTATAGTTTGGATTCCCAATAAAAACACTGACCCTCAAACACATAGCAAATTAGCAATCACGTCATTTTAACACATTACATGAAAATTAAGCCAAAATATATTGCCTCCATATGCATTAGAGTCAATATAACTTGAAATAACAAAATTATTTCTTTTAGTTTACCAGCATCAGATACTTTTACCTAAATATTTACCTTTCATATTTATGTTAAAAGAACCATTCAGTGAAATAACATATTTAAATGTGATTGCTATCATTACTGTAAATCATAAACTGATCAAACAAATGAAATTTCTATTTCAGTACACTCCATCATTATCTAGTGTATAAAGCATTTGTTTTAAATACTGTGACTTTTATGAGTTATAAATCTTTTAAATATAAGGTCAGAGGTAGATACTATACAAATGTAAACAAATGGTAGTTTATTTTATAAATAAAACTTATCTCTCCCTTCTTTACAAATTTATGAAATGGTGTTTAAAAGGAATACACTCCATCATGATCTGGACCTTCACCTGATCCACTTTGTATAAAGTTACAACAGAATGAGTTCTTATACACAAAACATAAACTACAAAAACAATTACTTTAACAAAAAATAATAATGCAGAGAAGTCAACATACTTTTCCCATCTTATATAAAACTACTAAAACTTCCATAATTTCAAGGAAAGCCTTAATATACCCAAAATGTAGCAGTGAATTTTAAAACTTTTCACATAAAGGAGGAAGGAAGCTTTATTACAAATCAATGACAAAAAAAGAAAATATTGCACTTTTTGCAATCAACATGAAAAATACAGTTTTGAACCATTTGTGTTAATAACTAAAAAGAAGCAACAAAGTTTACAGGTTTCATAATACAAGGTAAGAGGTAGATATTATAAAAATGTAAATAGATCATAGTTTACAGGTTTGTAGCTTTGTTTTTACTGACAAATTGTATCAGTGAATACAGAAAATATAATTAAACATTACAAATTTGATGGAGGCCAAATCAAAACTTACAATTAGTAATTTGGAATTTTATGAGTTATTTTATCAAGACAAATAAACTTAAAACCATATCATAACATTTATAATTTTATTTTGTATGCAATTTTGGATTAATTATCAGAGAAATTTTTAAAAAATAAGATATTCAGGGATGGATAGGATTAATACTGAAAATTCAGGAAATATCAGTGAAAAAGGAGAGATATCTCCAGGAAAACTAACTGTAATAAAACTACTAAGTTACTTCAATATATACAATCAAAGAATAAATTCTAGAGCATATCTCAAGAGTGCTTTTCAATTAAACAACCTACCTAAAGCCAGAATACTTTGATTATCACTAGACAGAACTGTCGCATTCAGGTTTGTAATATCTCCAGCATCAGTTTCCATACATTTCTGATCTTTACTACTCAGTCTTTCCATGATAAAATGTGGGGAATTTTTCTCTAGAATTATTAACATGTTAAAAGAGTTGGAGATGCTACAGTTTACTTTTCCAGATATTCAGTAGCTGTAAATTAAAACATATAACAATCCACAGAGATATAGAAATGAACATATTTGTTAACCAAGATTTTTCTGCTTCATCCATATAATTGTTTCAAAATGTATTCTGACAAAGCAATCTTAACAGGTTCATAACATCCAAGCTGTAAAGTTGAAATATTACACATACATGTACTACTTTCTTCATATTATGTGGTAAATTTAAATTTATAATTTATTATGACACTAGAGGTATGAAAATAGGTTATATAATTCTGATAAAAATAACTTCAAACATTTTAACAGAAACAATTAATTTAAAATATGCCATTCAGAACTAAAGTAATTTTGGCAGCTGTCATAAACTTTATCCTAATGGAAATCACAATAAAATCAAGATTAATATACAACTAAACTGTCAATTAGCTACTATTTCTAATAACAATCTTAAATCACCATTTTCATGTTGTAAGAATAATGATAACATTTGAGCAGGTATTTGTTTTTCTCAAAAATGTATAAAGAAATAACATTTAACAAAACAAATTACAACAGAATTTATAAAGTTAACATAGCATGAAAATAGTCTTTAAATAAACACTTCTACAAAAACATTTTAACTAGTCTCCTGATGAACTACAAAGTTACTGACCTACTTGTGTTTGTTGATCTTTTTCTCATACTCCTATACTGATTAGCAAGTGAAACTCAAAATTACTATTTCCAATTATTTCTGTTTGTTAATTATTCCAACACTCAATTAATAGAAATTTCAATCATATCAGTTATCAGGAAACTAATCAAAATTACCATTTCCAGTTATTTCACCTATCCAGATGAACCTATTCATTCATTTTGAACAACTGACAAGATCCCACAACCAAAACTTTTTTTTCTGTGCAACTACTTACTAGAACATAGACAACTGGTTTTTAATGTATTTGATAAATGTAGTTCTCGATTAATCAATAATCATATGATGGCAATCACTCAGTTCAAGTGAGAAGGCATGTATGAGAAAATTGAGTTCCAAGAAAGCAGAGTATGACAAACATTTCCTGTATAAAAGGTACAAATCTTTCACACAGGAGACTGTGATAGAGATAAGAATTTATCTGAATTTCATTTTGTAATGAAAATTTTAATCATAGATATAAGAATGTCCTATATCATAGCTTTTGAGCTAGAACTCTCATATGACCTAATATGAGAAAGGAGAAGAGAAAAATATCAAAGGACATGTAAAAGGCTATTGAAATACATCAGTGATAAGTGACCATAAAGCACTGGAAGTATGGTGGGTCTATGGATTCCTATAAACTCAATAGTTGGTCTCAAAATAATGTACTAGGTTGCATAAAACCTAAAAACACTGGGGAACTTGCAAGTAATTGTTTCTTCAGAGTTGCATCTATGTTGAATACAAATACTGACCAAAATATTATGGTGTACTCTCACGGGCACCATCTTACAAGACAAAGAGATTTTAAAACATATGCAAAATTGGAGGTTCAACTGATTACAATACATCTACATGTTTCCAACAGCTCTTGAAAACACAAACTGTCTTAATATGAAGTGTTAAGTATGAATATTTTAATCATAATCTTTCACAATTTAGATTTAATTAATCCTGAAACTTAGTTAAACGACAGACTTGAACATATTTCTAACATTTGTTCCTACACACCTGTATCTTTAGTCATGTACCAAAACTAATTTGAAACTGATCTTAAACTTGCCACACTATCCAAAAGCCTAGTTTTAAATTGTGTGGTACACATTCCAAATGTCATGTATCTAATGCCAGAGTTTGGAAAACATAACTTGATTCATGAATATACTTCAAAATCTTGACACAGATTCACTCTATGTAACTAATAACAGCCAAATTATGATAAATTTGAATTCATAACAGAACTAAATGCTGAAATAATCAATTAAAACTGGTATAATAAAATCCTTTTTTACAATTTTAGAAGCTTTAAATCAACATACAAGTGGCTATAATTTTGAACACACATTTCTAAATACAAAAGTACACTGTTAAGACCAGGATGGTAATATAATCATAACTTTTTATTTTAATGTTTAGAGAAACCTCTAAATGTTTATAAGCACTATAATTATAAATTTAAAGTTGATTCAGTTTGTAAGAAGAAAAAAAATGTGCAAACAAAAAACAAAATAGTAAATGAATAGTTAAGTCTGATTACATCAGTTGTGACAAAAATGGTCACATGTCAAAAGCAACATACATACTTGAATTTGTTTCAGGGTAAAAAGTATCAAGACAGCTATTAATCAGCTTCTGAGTATCTTGTATATTCTTCTTTAACAAATACATTAAAAATGGGGAAAAGATATATAGTTCTAGTGTGTTGGAAAATATTACTTTTTATGTTATTGTGATAACGTTATACACAAGTCACTACTTCATAAAGATCTCCATAAACATATACACATACATTTGAAAAACACTATTTATCTACAACTGTTAAACATATGTGAATTGCTGGTAATTCACTTGTTTCAAAAGAATGTTAAATTAAGGAAAA